>NW_013665611.1:868831-877787 GCF_000517525.1 Limulus polyphemus
TCATCAGAAACGCCCCTCACTCGTCAATCGGATAGGTGTTCTTATTCTCCATGACAATGCACGTCCACATGTGGCACTTTGACGCTACACAAGATTATAGAGTTGGGTTGAGAAGTTCTCCCCCACCCACCATATTCTCCAGATATGGCACCATCAGATTACCATCTTTTTCGTTCGCTGCAACAACATCTTAATGAGAAAACATATGCAAATGTGGAAGGTGTTAAAGAAGACATCGACATGTCATTTGGTTCAAAGCCAAGTGATTTCTTTAATCATGGCATTAACAACCGGATTGTAAGATAGAAAAGCATCATCGATAAGAATGGAGACTATTTAATTTAATAAATGTTTGGCCCGGCATGGCCAGGTGGTTGGGGCACTCGAGTCGCAATCTGTGGGTCGCGGGTTCGAATCCCCGTCACATCAAACATGCTCGCCCTTCCAGCCGTGGAGGCGTTATAATGTAAAGGTCAATCCCACTATTCGTTGGTAAAAGAGTATCCCAAGAGTTGGCGGTGGGTGGTGATGACTAGCTGCTTTCCGTCTAGTCTCACCTGCTAAATTAGGGACGGCTAGCGCAGATAGCCGTCGTGTACCTTTGCGCGAAATCTGTAACAAACAAACAATTAATAAATGTTTTGTTTTGATATATAAGTTGTTCGGGTTTTTTTATCTAATAAAAAAGCGACATTAATTTCTTGACGACCTAATATGTATATATATATATATAAACATGTTAGAGCTTTGGGTTTTAAACCCAAGAACGCCCTCAGTTAGATTAATTCTCTTATTTATAATGTATTTTGACAGTTGCATTGGATTAAATATTAAATCAAGTTGGAACTCCGTTGGATCGAGGAAAATGTCGTCATTAAAAAAATTACAAAGAGCTGTGCGTATGTTAGTTATCACGTGGCTCAAATCAAATATGTTAGAGAAGTGTGAAAATACACTATATTTAATCAGTAGAAAAGGACTGACAGTAAATATTCCATTTTTTTTACCAAGGATCGGTAAACCGTAGCGCCCTCTCCTAACAAGTACTGGTACTAGCACTTTCAACAAAATTCTTTATTAAGATTTTTCTTTGAAAGCAAAACTAAGTCCCAGGTCATCTTCTAAGTCTTGTATTATTTCTAAAATAATCTGTCTCACGTGCTTGGGCTTATACAGCTCGGTTCTTCTGATTTATCTCGTACGAACACATACAGGTGTAAGAAACATAATGTTATTTGACCTTATTTGTTTTAAAATATAACGTTCCATATATAATTTGTATGTAGATTGTTATATGTACACATAAAAACTTCAGAAATGAAACTGTGTGGTTTAAATCAATAGAGAAATCTTGCATTTCTCCATTAACTTAAATATATGTAAAGTTAGATTTAAAAAAAAAAAGTGTTAAGCGAACGCATTTAATAAGCCATTCTGATCTATTAGCTGAATCAGTATGTTATTTCCAGTTGAATACTTACTGAAATTAAAACATGTCTTTACATGACTAGCTCAACACATAGTTTTTATCCAGATAAGATAAGAGAAAAATTAAAATGTTTTTGGAAATCTAGTCTAAGGTATTTTGTCATTTGTGTGTACATTCCATATATTTTACTAAATGGCCTAAGCCTGTGCCAAACTGTGGAGCTGAGTTTCCGTGGTTTACGTGACATTACCGTCACAACAACAACAAAGAAAAATGCGCTCCGTTCTTTACGGCCGTTGGTGCGTTATAATAGTGACGGTCAAATCCCACCAATTTTCATGGGCTGTGGTTTATGTGAGACAAAATTTAGGCCGAAAGTGCTATTCTTACATACCTCTGATTTAAAATCCAAAATGGACAAACTAAGAAGAACGTGGGGAAGGAAAAAAAATGCAGTTTACGTGAATTTTAGTCCCCTGGTGGGAGAGTGGTAAGTCTACGGATTTACAACGCTAAAATCTCCGGTTCGATTCCCGCAGATGTTCCAATTTGGCTTTGCTTTAAAAACACACAAACAAACAAACGTGATTTTTATCACAAATTTTAGGTGTACTTGTTTTCAACGCTTTGCCAGCTTTCGGCCTTAAACTGTAATTTTTAAGCCACTGCTATCTATTTATGTATCCAATGGTATTAAACGATGTAATTATGAATCTACTTGTAACTTTAAAAATTGTTTGTGTGGTATAATATCATTAAACGCCTAGGAATTTAGAATCGATTTAATGTGGGAGAAGACCAGTATTTATAAAATCACGTTATTAATTACTTTAATTAACTAATTCTCTGTAAATCAGAATATATTCGCCAATTTCTACGTAGTATTTCACCCTGATAAACTTAGGGTACAAGTTTTCTAAATATTTAGTATAAAAACTTCTTAAAGTTGTACGTTCATTGTTTATATAAAAATTTCAAGCAATGAGTCGCAGCAAGTGAAGACCTGGTCTGAATACTATAACGTTATCGTGAGAGGATCTGCCGTTGTTTCTAGAAGGTATGTACGCTAGAATAGAAATCAGCTAAACGAGGCCACAACAGATCACAGATGTGCAGGCACAAACCCCTATCCTGGAGAAATAGACAAACCAAAACAGAAGAAAACTGAGATTACAGGACAGGATATGTTCGTTTATACGAGATAAGAGGGTACAAGAAGGCACCTCCTCCCACGTGATTCTATACCCGGAGAGGAGAAACCCGATGAAACCATAGATAAGAAAGCTGATGTCTGGACAACGGAAGAACGCACCTGTTCCAACCCCGTACATGACTCATTAGCTCTAATGAACCTCACTCAACTCCCACAGTATTCAAATTCGCTTTCATCATTTCTACATTTACTTCGTGTCTCTTAAATCATCTTGATCTTTCCGATGCTATCTGTACGACGTTAGCCATCCACTAACTTCATGTTTACTTTGTTAATTAAAAAAACCGGATGTTTTCCTTCGCCTTATATGTCATTTAAAACAGCGTCACCCCACCTAAAGAGGGGGGTATAATCCCAGCAAAGCTGGCCTGGTGAAGAAAATAAGCTTAAGCTAAGTACACGTGAGTACATGACTTCAACATCTAACGGCTCTTGCTGCATTATATCAGTCTGTTGAAAAAAAAAAGTCCAAAAGTGCCAAAACAATGATAGGAATCTAGCATCGAATTATCTCATTAAAAATAGATATTTACGAGGCTTTCATTACAGATTCAATAATAACGAATATATATATATATAGAGAGAGAAATATTAAGCTTTAGTTAATGATTACCGAGCAATAATAATCAAACTACAATTAATATAATAGACTATTGAATTTACATTCTTTGATTACTCAATATGTAAAATGTGATCATAGGTTCATAAACTACTAGATCTGATCAATTGCTACGTTGATATGTTTGTAGCACGTGGTTAGAGGCAGAGTTACAGACAACCCTCTCTACAGTAAGCATTTCAGGTTATCAAATCTCAAAGTTTCTATCTTCTGCACCTGTATCCTTGTAAATGAAAAGGTTGTAATATTTTACTTGCTCTAAGATATCTAGCTGTCAGAAATGTTAATGTTTTTATCGTGAATATGAAAAAGTCAGTTTCGTTTCAACAGTAAGTCCCTTGGGGATAGTCACAAACTACTTCGTTCTAATTTCGGCCATACATAATCTTTAATCACAAGGTGCAGACATGAAAACAAGCCTAACGTCTACAGTACTGGTGAACTGATCTGAGCTCACGTCACCCACCATTTTCCCAGAACCAAAGTATCATTCCAGACCCCTCATTATCAACGAACGTTGAAGAATTTGTCAGAGAAACGATTATGCGGTGATGTATGGGCGGCCCCTTTACCCTCCAGGGCACCCATGCTTTTGCTACTAACCCTAACTGACGGTCACCTGGGCTGTGTGTTGGGCGTTAGTTCATGCTCCATGAGGCGTCTGTGGGATTCGTGAGATCCCATAGTGAGCCCAATTATGGGCAACGAAAAGACGTTTTCCAGACCAAGTTTCGTGAGACGAAACTTATGGGTATATATATATATATATATATGTTTAATCTATAGCTATGAGTTCAGTGATTTCGTGTTCGTGTTTCGCACTATGCGTAAGATAATTAGTTTCTGAGCTGTATTTTTAATTGAAAAGACATTATTAGGTATATGGGCAGCTTTTTAACAGTTTATAATAAATGCAAAACACAACTTCGGAAAAGGTTAAGAAATTATCTTAATGAAACGATTTCTTTACAATAACTATTATTGGTAACGTGAGTTAAGAACTTTGCATAAACGCAGAACAAGTGATAGGGACCAGAAAATAAACAAATATTTTATTTACTTATTCTATCGTTTTACTATAATTATATTATTAATATGAATGTGTAACAGTTACTCCACTTCGTATTCATCATTAGTATATACCATTAACTGAATGAGAAGACTATTTTTAAGCACAATACTCGTTCACCACTGATTATTATCATTACTATCCGTCAAGTTTCATCCTGATTTTTCGTATCATTCGATCAAATAATAAAATAAATCAGCTTAAAATAGGATCGCCAGTTATTGCCAAGCAGAAGTGAAAAATATCAATAAAAAACAAAAATAAACCCGATAAAGTCGTAATTATGTTTCATGAAAAGAGTTGATTATTCCAATAAAAAAAAGTAGGAAAAAAAATTCGAATCACAATAAGACGAAGAAAAAGTATTCTTTTAAGAGGCAAATGCTTTGTAAATAATTAAGATGTGAAATCGTTAAAGAACCGCATTACAGAATAACGAGTTGAGAAGTAATTATGCGCACACAATTCGTTGAATACCTAAATTACATTTTAAGAGTAAAGTTAATTAAAAATAAGTAAATAATTACAAAAAAAAAAGAAACGAAGGATTTTGTGATAAATAAAACGTACAAGTAATTATTTTGAGTAAGAACATTTTACACAACGTATGTAGGGCCAATTAACGGACTGTCTCTAATAACAAGGGATTTCTTCAGTGTCTACAGATGTACCGCTGAAACACTCTTGAGGCATATTTCTTTTAACTGAAGAAACGAGAAAGAGTTTGCCGGGAGAAAATACAGCTCGAGTTCCTAAAGACCACCAAGCCAGGACTAATTATCGCCCCGGCAGATGGCGGAAATTGATGTCACCAGCAGAGCAGGTGCCTGGGTGACCTCAAAGGGGTGTCAGTCTTTTATTTCGACGAGAGGTTGGTAAATGACAAGTGATAATTGGAGAGACCCCATCCTCATTTTTTTTTCCCACTAAATAATGATTGTATGAATCTGTCCAATTCTATTTACACTTGCGTTGTGATGAAGGACAGGAATGGCTAGAAGGGTGATAAGATGCTGAACACTCTTCCGCCTGCTGTGATCTCTGTGGTTCTCAGAGCAAGGATTTTCAAACTATGTTGCTTCTATTTACAAGCCTTTAAAACTCGAAAGTTTTTATTGCTTAATATACTGACTCGGGAGTGTATTTCTGTAAGATTTTTTGTTTGTTTGAAATTAAGCACAAAGCTACACAATGAGGTATCTGTTCTCTGCCCACCACTGGTATCGAAACCCTGTTTCTAGCGTTGTAAGTCTGCAGACATACCGCTGTGCCACTGAGGGGTCTGCGAAAAGAAAAATCGCCCAAAAGCTTTAATTCATCGAACCTTTATTGCTGACTGAAAAAGGTTTCAAAAAATTGTCCCCCAGTGGCACAGCGGTATGTCTACGGACTTACAACGCTAGAAACCGGGTTTCGATACCCGTGGTGGGCAGACACACAGATAGTCCATTGTGTAGCTTTGTGCTTAACTTCAAACAATTCACAAATAGTATTTATTTTTAGTGCATGGGTTTTCACTGATTCTGAGCCACGTTGATATTTTGAATCAGTTCAGATAATCTGTTTGTTGAATGCTATTGTTTAATTCGAGATAAATTCTAGCCAATTACCATCAGAAGTTGCTTACTATTTCCAGTGTTTACGTTATTGATCAAATTTATTCGTTCTCGTTAGGAAAAAAGGGTCTGTGCACACAGGTAGTTAGATATCATGCAATAGAATTTTCCAAGTGACAGTCTTTTTGTTATTTTCCATTCAGGATTGAGTTAACGTCACGTTCGTTACTTATGTGATTCAACCTCGTTATGTACGGAGATCAAAAGAGCGATCACTGTTAAAAACATGTTTCAAATCGTCTTTTTTCCCTTTGTTATCAAAATCAATTCATAGCACACAAGCATCAAATCCCAGTTCACTGCATGATCATCTGATCCATTCTGACTGAATCAGTAGTCAGATCAGAGTAGTTAATCTGCAGAAATTTGGAAAACAGTAAAAATAATTCGTTTCTATGTGAACTATTAGTCTTAACTGTTAATTGAAATTTCTCCTTAATTTGATGAGTCATAAGTAAACAGTGAATAAAATAATTCAAAACACTTTCTGGTTTTGAGTTATTTTTTCTTATGTATTCTTTTCAATTCAGCACTGCTATTTGTAATGAAACGAATTTAGGATACCTCTGATAATTCTTCATTTAAATAACTTTAAATTTCGTAATCATTCTAGAACAGTTGGTTGGACGTACTGTAAGCGTTGATGTGTGTTTCTAATGCCTCAGTTTTTATCAATGTGAGCAACGACTTTTTTCTCTTTGTCTTTAAAACGTGATTTAAAAATTAAAATAATCTTTTACGGAAGACGCACCGTTAAACTTTCCATACTCATTAAAGTTTTTATAAAACCTTTTTTTAATCCTTTTCCTAGCGCATCAGAGAGTGAATGGTTAATACTTTTCCTACATGTTCTAGAATTTTTAATAAAGTAGTTAACATTCATAATAAAGAAACCATGGCTTTATGGATGAAAACAAATAAAATGTAGGACTTAATGTAATATTTTTATACTTTTAAATACTTTACGAGTGTTTTATATATTTTTAGTAGTTATAGGACCCCCCCCCCCCCCCAGTGGCACAGCGGCATGTCTGCGGATTTACAACGCTAGAATCCGGGTTTCGATACCCGTGGTGGGAAGAGCACAGATAGCCCATTGTGTAGCTTTGTTCTTAATGACAAACAAACAAACAGGTAGTTATAGGTGAAAAACAAAAAGTTTAAAGGAGAATAAAAAATACCGGTTTCAAAATATTTCGGTATATTAGGTATTATTGGTAACATTGTATTAAAAGGTCTGTAAATAGTGTGTTAAGTAGCATATACCCTTAACATGGTGTTATCTAGGTTTTTGGCCTTAAGATCAGAAAAAAACATCTTCATACAATGTTTTTTGTATAAAGATATATTGAAACACGTATAAAGACATATTTTGGCGTATGTTGTGTAACATTCCCACTGTGGCTAATTTGCATATTATAAATACAAAAGAAGTGTCTTATGTTCCTGATAACTTTTACAAACATGACTGAATGCTTCTTAAAATTGGTCCAGACTTTGATGTGATGTGAATAATTAGTCTGAACTAAGGAAGACCCTGGAAGTAAAGGGGTTAAGGATTTAACATATGGAGATCATTAATTGTGATATTTTTTTGACATTTAAAGGGTATATTCTACCTTAACCTTTAGTTGTGGTAAGCATGGTAATTTCTCTAAGTGCAAAATTAATTTTTATCAAGTTAATTTCGAAAATAACAACAAAACACACACTTATAATACTCCCAACACATATTTCGTATAACAAATCTTTAATTGTGGTTATCATGAACTTAACCTATTTTTTCTTAATTATACTCTTACGTTTGGCCACCAGGACGGCTTAACATACAGAAGGATCCCTGCTGTTGATATCTCATATGCACAGCAGACCCACCCGGGAAAGGGACAGTAGGTTACAGGGTTGAAAAACGAAGTTTCGAATCATCAATCCACAGGGCCATTTTTTTAAGGGAGGAGGGAAGAGCTGACTCATTACCGTTCAAGGTCAACCGGCTTTGAGTTCTCTGCGTATCAGTCACAAGATCAAATCAATGTCAGGGCTAATCGTATGATTTCATAGCTATTTATCCCCAGACGATCACAAATAAACATTTGATTAATTAAATTTTCACCGATTTACGAACTAATTTCGTTCGCAGCATTTTCGAAATCACGAGATTAATATTTTAATACAAAACAAATCGTTGTTTTCTGAAATTTCTTTGAACATATTTTTGCAAGGAATATTGACAATTAACGTAGCTTTACTCAGTATCTTTATATGTGTCATTGTTTACTGGTTATCTGACAGTAAGCTGACTTAAAATCCTAAATTATACATCTAAATATTTATCTTTGAAAATAATTTACCTTTTTTTTTCTTAGTACGAAAATTGAATCATATCAAATGATAAACTTTCGTAAATACTAACTTGATACCTAAATTTAAAGTCAAAGGATAGATTTAAAGAGATAGAAATAAGTTGTTTGTTTTTAAGGAAGACAGTGTATTAACGGTAAATATAAGTTAGCCAAGTTTATAACGTAACAGAATTATTATTTCGAAGTCAAAGGATTAAACCAGGATTTTCTGGTCAAAAATCAAGGTTACGTGTGTAAAATAATTATTTATTTATTTAGTATTTATCCTACATCAGTGAGAACGCAAAAAGATTATACTTAAGAATATCAACACTATCATTGAATATTTTAAAAAGTGCTTGTTTATTTTTAGCTGTCTGTGCTCTGTCCACTGCAGGTACCAAAACCCGATTTTTAGCGTCATAAGCTCTTAGACTTGCCGCTGAGCCATTGGGAAGGGGGTGCGATTAACGAGTGAGACCACCCTATAACTCTTGTTTATTACATGATCTTACTAATTAACCTCTAGAGAAATTGTTTTTTCAGGAAAATATACAGACAACAGCATGTGAAAGTAAGTGGTGATGCTGTACTATAGATCGTAACACACAGACAACAGCATGTGAAAGTAAGTGGTGATGCTGTACTATAGATCGTAACACACAGAC
>NW_013665611.1:878429-885487 GCF_000517525.1 Limulus polyphemus
GTAACACACAGACAACAGCATGTGAAAGTAAGTGGTGATCCTGTACTATAGATCGTAACACACAGACAACAGCGTGTGAAAGTAAGTGGTGATGCTGTACTGTAGATCGTAACACACAGACAACAGCGTGTGAAAGTAAGTGGTGATGCTGTACTGTAGATCGTCAGTGAGAACCGAAAAATGATAAAATCCACTTTCTTGTAATAGCACTAGTGATCGAAACATCACCAGAATGAGAAATGTTTCAATCAAGTTAAAACCCTGATTTTGAGAATAAATCAGTTTGTAAGGTTTGGAGCCGGTTAACGATAGCGTCGCTTGGCTATAAGCCTATATCAAGAGACGGCAACAATCAGTCTCATGGAGCAGTCCCTTGACAAGTGTCACATTTTCGTCTCAGAAACCTTCACGAATTGGGTTTCAACTGAAGCTGAATGATTTCTGTTCGCTATTAACTCACACAATTATCTCTTCATGTAGAAAACAACCACAAAAAAGTGAACAAAAAATATTGGATTTATCTTTATTTGGAGTAAGTGTAGTAGTTTACACTATTAAGATTTGTCTTATTTACTGGTTTTAAGTTAAGTAAAAACAACAAAAACTATGGTGTTCATTTGTTTAAGTTCTTGTGATATTGTACAGTCACAATATGTATCGATTTCAGAATGTACCGAAGCTATTTCGGGGCAGCATGAACATACTTTTCAGTAGTCTTTTCCGAAACATCATAGATTAGTTTTAGAAGATAGCGCCCAGAGCACTCGCTCTGCACAACTGTTCATATGAAGCTGCAGTAAAGAATCGCTTCTTTCATCACAACACGGGCAGTCTCCGCGCCGAATGGTCGTAAATTTAAGCTAAATAAACAGAACAGCGGGGAGTGCTGAAAGACGACGGTTGGATTGCCCTATCCCGTATCTTCCTATAGAGTTCGACTTTCTATCTTTCCCGTACTGTCACGACGATCCCGAGATTTGTTAATTGATCCAATGGTAAACTATCAAGGAAATCATTTAACTAAAATTTTGGTTATGTATACAAACCAAACTAAGCTGTTTTACATGACTGTATAAACATACTCCGCAATCCGTTCCAGATATTTATTACACAGAGATACAGAACTGTATATCCTTCGTATATCACAGATTACAAACAGATTAATAGATATTCAGTACTGACAGCATATAAATGGCAATTGAAATGAGTAACCAAAACGTTGTTCATCATTGATCAATATTTACGAAGACAAGTATATCAGCTAGTCTAAAAGCCTCCTCATGTAATTCGTTGTTAGCGGAGTGATTTATATTTATTGTGTGCATACTTTCGTTATTATATAAAGTGGAAAATTCATTCCCAGGTCCGTACTACAAATCAGACTTCAGGATTCAGGCGACATAAATATGGTACACGTTTTTCTCTCTTGCATTTTTGTGAGAACTATATGTACCACATTATCTTGAATGGATTATGAATTGCATGGCAAAAACAAAACAAAACATATCTTTGGTATTATATGATATTTTGTTTGTTTGAAGTTAAGCACAAAGCTACACAATGGGCTATCTGTGTTCTGCCAACCACGGGTATCGAAACTCGGTTTCTAGCGTTGTAAGTCCGCTGTGCCATTGGAGGACATTATATAATACAAAACAATTCCGAAGTCTTGGAATGGAAATCTACCGTAATGATCCTTCATATTTCCGACAGGTGTCAGGATATAAAGGAGTACGATATACTTCAAAATACACTCTAAGTTATCACAGCGTTTCCTATCTATCTGAATATATTTCAAGGATGATGGCAGCCATTATATACATAAGTAGAGCCGTCATGCGGGTTGTTGTTAATATATGCGATGGTCTCCTTTTTTTCTTCTTTCTTTAGCTCACGAAGTGCCTAGCTCATGAAATGCCAAATGACCACCCAATCCTGTTCTGTAGAAAGCAGGACCTAAATTGCTGAAATATGAGCCGCCTTCTGGTTTAGCACGAGCTCCTCACAGCGCCTAGGGGTGCCAGTGGCGGAGGTCGAATACAAAGCTTGTAGCTATTCTCATGCCCGGAGCTCCACCAGCATCGATATACTTGACAGACAGGACATGGCAAGCTCATTATAAAAATTAAGGTGTTTGTTTTTAGTAAAGCGCATATCGTGATCCGAGACGCTTTTTATGCCCCGACCAAGTTCTGTATTTTTTTCTTCTTCATCCCCCCCATTCTTAAGCACTTCTATGCAAACCACTTTCATGGGGTAATCATTGCCGCACCCAGTCACTCCCAGTACAGCCCATACAGACCTTTTTTTTTTTTAGTAAAATACTAGAAATTATTTCAGGAATTTAAGAGTATAAATATTATTGAAAAAAGATGGGTTAATTATCACATGACAAATACAGATTTTAGTGAAGCTTTCGTCAGAATATTATTCTAATATTAAATATGTTTCACAGCGAGTGTTGATTACCCTGTCGAATTATTTATTCTCTATTTCTTTAACTATTTCATTTATTTTTAACTAATTACCTCAATGAACTGAACTTTATAAAATGAGAATATTTTTAAATGCACATTACACATCCTAACCATTTTTATGTGTATCACTGAATACTTTGTTTTAGGTTTATTCATATTCTGTGATCTTTGTTGTCGAATTTTCCGAATTTATCATTTTAAAACGAAAAATATTTATATGAAATTTATTGATTACAAAGATATTTATTCATAAAGATTTTTACCAGAACCCTTTAGCAATAAGTAAGATAATTAAACGCCTCGAAAAAACAAATGAGGTCACTGAGAGAATCTTTCCTAAGCATTGCCTGAAGGTGAGTCCGGCAATGCTTAAAAACCATTATGCCTCTCCAGGGATAGTAATATTCTTCAGCTTTTTATTGAAACATCTCGTTAGTACAGAAATGAGTCATTAGAAATGATAATATATATATATATATAAAGCATTTTGATGCTGCTTGTGTTCTCCCTCCATTCAAAGATGGGGTCAGTCAGCAACGATCTCTTACACCCTCTGCAATTTTATGAGCTTCGAACCATCTTACAGTAGCCCATTAAACTTTACAAAGGAAGGAAACCAGTAGTAAACAATGAGATGTTCGTAGCTGTTCAATAAAAGGTTATTGAGATAACTGTTCGTATTCATTGTACCAGAAAACATCTTGATAAAACGCTACAATATGAATCGCGTGTATATTAATTTCAGATAAACAGTGTTACATTCTCACATGCGGCACAGAGTGAAAGTGCTTATATTTCGTTGTTTGCTGGCTAGTTTCATTCAAGTTGCCTATTACCTGAGCGTAGTTTACAATATCATCGAATATCACTAGTGATGTTTAATATGAATAACAATATGCGTTTACTTATATATACAGGGTGTTCGAAAAGTTTGGAACCATAGGTGATTAGCAGCTTTTCTTAATTTCGTATACGTGACTGATTATGGCATTTTCAAAGCATTAGAAGGTCGAGTTAATTCGTTACTTACTTACTTTTTATTTGTGTGGAAACTGTAAAAAGCTGAAATCTTAAGCAAATTCTTAATGTAATCGGTAAAACTACTGCTTATGCACTGTTGACCAGTAATTAGATCAGTAAAACTACTGCTTATGCACTGTTGACCAGTAATTAGATCAGTAAAACTACTGCTTATGCACTGTTGACCAGTAATTAGATCAGTAAAACTACTGCTTATGCACTGTTGACCAGTAATTAGATCAGTAATACTACTGCCTATGCACTGTTGACCAGTAATTAGATCAATGACATTTCCCTTGTTTTTAAGAAACTATTCTGGGGTATTTGTGGGCACTCCTGAATTGACGGACTTGCCGGAAAAATCATAACTGAACAACGTTTCGTTGCTCTTGCGTTTGTCAACTATTAATTTGGTTTATTGTTACATTGAATTAGGAGCCAGAAGTTACCATGAACAATCAGTTGAAGTCCAGATACTTCGTGTAAAAGATACCCACGGACCTTCGAAGAGAAATAATTATTGGATGACCATTGGTGGTATGGATACTAAAGAAATTTAAATTCACTTATCCTTACTGATATCAACAGAAAACCACTGGACATGTTAACGGAGGATATTATTGGCTATCCCAAATTAATCATTCTTAAGTCCACGCAAACTTTACAAATCATTGTGATATGAAATTGTAAAATTGCACATTTGACATTAAATCCATCACAAAATTGTACACCTGATATTAAATCTATCAACCAGGAATTGAATGAAGGCTTAGAAATTCAAGACAGCATCAGAACATCCACTTTTATGCATGAACTGCAGTTCATAAGCTGCTCATCTTGGCAATAAATAAAAGGCATCGTCGCTCATAGTGTTTGGGATAAAAGGGTGTGATTTTAGTTCCAACCTAGAGAATCTTTAGATATGATTGTGTCATCGTTTTAAAAATCAACAACAAAAAACGGTGTGGGTAGCATCATATATGGGCCTTTCCAGATGCGTACGAAGGTTTTTATGGGCCTACGACGAGCCGTTCTGACCGGGCCTATATCTAAGGTTAATTATATATACATATATCCAGCTCAGGCAGTTATGTTATATATATATATATCGTAATAACTGTAATAATTAGGACGTTCTCTAAAACAAGCCCACCCAGCGGCTCAGTGGTAAGTCTGCAGGCTCAATGACGCTAAAAAATCGGGTTTCGATACCCTTGGTGGGCAGAGCAAAGACAGCTCATTGTCTAGCTTTTTGTTTAACAACAACTAATCCAAACTCTAAAACAATAAGAAGTCTTACATATACTTTAAAAAAATCTGTTTTTTTCTATCAATAATAAATTATGAACGAGAACACTTAAAAATGCTGATAACGACACATTACATTGTTCTTGCCTTTTCCAAAACCACTTTTATGCTTGAAATAACTCATTTTCATTCGACTGTCCGTAAGAAAAATTAAAAAGAAGAAAGAAAACATAGGACAAATTTCAGGCAGGCTATTTTACGAACTGGTCAAGTTTGAGGAATTTCAACGCTCACCAAAGTAGCCTAAGAACTGAATTTGTAACGAGAAGATTAATTACTGAGGTTACGAGTGGGCGGAACGGTTCGAAAGACAACATTAAGAAAATGATTGGGTGTGGACCCAATGACACGTAAGACAGGCTATATGTGTGACCTCTTGACAAGGGACAAGAGAGAGAGAGAAGAAGAGAGGAGGTTCATGTGACATTGAACTGACGCCAGGTTCAATATGGTTAGCGTAAGCATACCTGGGGTTTTTGAAAACGTTCACATGGTTTGTGAATTATCGGGCGATTTGAAATAGCTACTACACCTTCGCATGTCATCGAGCCTTTCCTAGCTGGTTTGGGTTCAGTGTACTAATAATAGTCAAAGGAACCATATATACTTCTTGTTGTGGCATTCTGGACAATACTGCATTGTTTGCAACGATAGAAGTCTATGAGGAAAGACACAATACCTACGTTAGCATGACATTGTATCGTTGCATACCACACATTATGTCCATTTTGGTCTTTCTAGATCCTCAGTCTAAACGAAATTAAACTGCCATGGGACATTTTGGAACAACGCCTGAACGACAGAAAGAAAGAAAGGAAAAAATAGAACCCAAAATGTCATTGCACTCAGAGGTGCATTAATAGAAGTGTTGACCAATTCTACCTGATGTGTACCACCAGTTAGAAACAAGGGTTAGCAACAGAGGCCAGCTAATAAAATAACACCAAGGAAGGACTCACTTCAGAGGCGCAACGTGTTTTTCTTTTGTCAAAGTGCGATGTCCCAATATCTTGGTAATATAGCGTAGTTCGACCGTGTTCAAGTTTGTTTGTTTTTGTTTGTTTTGGAATTTCGCGCAAAGCTACACGAGGGCTATCTGCGCTAGCCGTCCCTAATTTAGCAGTGTAAGAATAGAGGGAAGGCAGCTAGTCATCACCACCCACCGCCAACGAATAGTGGGATTGACCGTCACATTATAACGCCCCCACGGCTGAAAGGGCGAGCATGTTTGGTGGGATGCGGATTCGAACCCGCGACCCTCAGATTGTGAGTCGAGCGCCTTATACACCTGGCCATGCCGTGCACATGTGTTCAAGTTTAACGTATTGTTTACTTCTTTTATTCTACTGAATGTGTCAATCTTTTCAAGCTGCTTAAACCAAAAATATACATTTGGAACCGCTGAAATTATCATTTATACGTTTTTAGTTTTAATATAATAAGTCTAATACTGATCAGAAGAAAACTAGGGGCTGAATAAAAAATGTAGTGCTACAAAATATAATAGGCCCAATACTGATGTCTTATGACAAGCATAATTATAATAATGCTTCGACAGCTTAAAAAAGGCATTCACCATAACAACGGTATATTTAATTAGCAATACCAATAACTAGGTTAAATTACACACGGCTGTTTGTATCTGTAAACGTAAAGGAAAATCATCAATATATTAATACGCAAAGCTAGATATCACTGAAACAATTCCCAAGTTGAAATCGTTCTCAGTAGGTAGCTTGTTCTGGTTGTTTGCTTGTTATGGATTTCGCGCAAAGCTACACGAGGGCTATCTGCGCTAGCCGTCCCCAATTTAGCAGTGTAAGACTAGAGGGAAGGCAGCTATCATCACCACCCACTGCCAACTCTTGGGCTACTCTTTTACCAACGAATAGTGGAATTGACCGTAACATTATAACGCCCCACGGCTGAAAGGTTTGGTGGGAAGGGGATTCGAATCCGTGACCCGCAGATTGCGAGCCGAGTTCTCTAACCACCTGGCCATATTAATATTAATGAGTGCAAGTCTCTTTCCATGTTTGTGATTCTTCATATATCAACGAATATTGAATTCCAATTCTTCATTTGAAGTTCAGTTTTACTTTACATTCACTATTTGCAATTTGTGTTCTATTTGTGTTAAGTATGCAATAAAGACATTTTGTTTGTATCTCTTGTTTCGTCTTTTCACTTTCAATATGTTCTTGCCGACTAAACCCTGTGATCCTCCAGTTATCTACTAACTTTAACTACCTG
>NW_013665611.1:886095-891898 GCF_000517525.1 Limulus polyphemus
GGGCACCGTTTTAAAATGAAGATACAGTAAGTACATTCTTTTACGTCTTTTCTGGCATCTTATGTCTTGATGCTTCATCATCCTAACAACTTTCTTTAATCGCTACTAGCAGATCAAATTCTCGGGCTCTTCCTAAAAGTGGTCCATTCTTCATCAGGGATTAAAGACAATGAAAATAATGTTCCCTCAAATAACATGGCGTTGGATATTATTTTAAAGATCGCTGTTAGTTTTAAGAAAAACTGCGTTCTAAATGTACCGACAAGTCCCACGTAAAATTTTAAACGCCTATTTTTATCTGGAAACGTAAAGGAAAATTATCAATATATTGACACGCGAAGCTAGATATTACTGAAACAATTCCCAAGTTGAAATCAGAAAGTTATTTTATAATCAACCAATAGTAATAAACGTATAAATGCCAATAGTTTCCCAGTTTTTCTAACCATTTATTTGTAAGTCATTAAATACTAGTTTTTTTTTTATAGTATATACTGAGTTATCGATTAGTGATATTAAGACAAAAATAAAACTGTCTTTAGACAGGAAAAACAACAGGAAACTCATATCGAAGCTCATAATTACGAATTGTTTGGTACATGTTGGAGGCAATTTTTCAGTCAAGCTAGAGATAAACTACACTACTTTCCCTTTATCTGGGAAAAACCGCGTGCAAATTCGACACAAATCATTTTAAGAAGAATAGCAGGTCCGCTTTTTTTTCTTTTTTTTTGTGACGCCGACCATGCAAGAATCTACTATAAGAGATAAAAGAAAACAATGAAGAAGATACTAAAACTTTGGCAATTAGTGCTGGTAATGGGATACTTTCCCCCTTTTTAGGGCTTTTAGCGGAGAGTTTTACTTAGGTAAGAATAATAAGTGTTCGTTACCTTTTGGAAGTGCTGAGAAACCACGTTTTCGGAGAGAGTTTCGTCGCAACAGTCGCATTTATTATTTCGTTAATATAAACTGGAATTTCCCGTTTTAATTTCTTGGTTTGTTACTTCAAAAATTTTTGGGATCCAAATTTCAGCTGGGATAAGCTAGATGAAACTTATCTTGCTTAGAGACTTCTTGTATTTAGTAAATGTTTACAGATAAAACATAGATTAAGGAAATATTTGATTATTTCTGAAAGTAATGTTTAATTTCATGTCTCAGAGTTAGTGCGCATTCAGTTCTAATTTGACTAATATCCTCACAGAGGTTAAATCTTACAACATTTGGTCACGAAACTTGTACTCAAGCTGATACTTATGAGAAATGCACTTATTTAATGTTAATATGAATTTGGGTTTACATCTTCGCTAGACCTAAAATTGGTAACCCGGTAAGACAGCAGTAAGTTTACGGACTTACAACGCTAAGATCCGAGGTTCGATTCCCCGCGGTGGACACAGCAGATAACTCAATGTAGCTTTGCTCTAAAACAAACAAACAAATTAAGAGGGAGTTGAACAGATAACATAATCCTTCAAATCATTTAAGGCCTGGGATGGCTTAGTGGTTAAGGCGCTCGACTCCCCCTTTTAGCCGTGAGGGCGTTATTATGTGACGATCATCCCAATTATTCGTTGGTAAAAGAGGAGTCCAAGAATTGTGGGTGGGTAGTGTTGATTAACTGCTTTCCCTCTAGTATATCAATGCTAAAGTAGGAACGACGAGCGCAGATAGCCCACGTGTAGCTTTGCGCGAAATTCAAACCAAACTAGTTTATTATGCAAAGTACATGGTGTCTTATTTCTGATAAAAGTTACAAGCTAAGCTTATCTATATGTTTCCACGTCACGTTAGAAAAATAAAATAAAAATCTTAGTGTGCAATACAGATATTATGAAAACCGAAGAAACGTCCGAAGTTTCATACATTCGCCTTAAATTGAAAAAAAAACAATAAAAAAATTTTTTTACATCACAGACAGATAGCCGTATATTATATACGTATTTCAATAACGTTATATTCACTAACAAAAACAGTGGGTCACAAAGAAGATATACCAGGAGAAAATGTTTTATTTCTAGCCGTTTTTAGCAAGGACATTTTTGATCAAGGCTGAATGAGCAATAGATGGTCCAGCGTGTTTGGAATCTCGGTGTTTTGTTATTACAAACACCTACTATAAAGTACATTTCGACGATCAGTCAATACACATGATCGTCCACGAACAGTGCAATGCGGAACGATTACATCAGAACATTTCGAAACAAATTTTTATTTTTAATACTTCTACAATATTCATTTATAGATCTAACAAAAGATAAGCAATGATATATATATATAGAGAGAGAAATTGGTAAGTCACTATAATTGCAGCACATTCATTTATTTACTTTTTAATTAAGTGCATTATTTTACATAACTCATCAACTCAAATGTACTCATTATAATGATTGATTAAACAAAAAATAAGCAATGATATATACATATATATATATATACAAATTAGTAAGTCACTATAATTGGAGCACATTTATTTATTTACTTTTTAATTAAGTGCATTATTTTACGTAACTCATCAACTCAAATGTACTCATTATAATGTTGTTATCTGTAGTGCAGCGACTACATTATTTAGCACAGGGTATATGAAAACGTATACTGGAGAAATTACTTTTTGCATTTGTCTTTTGTTTTTGCTTTTAGAATTACAGTGAAGAGTACACCATGCTATATCAATTGACTTTAGACGAACGATTTGTTTAAAAATATATAATTCTACTGGAACTGGAACAAAATGTAATTTTTGTACAATCAATAATAAAGGTGATTGTTGTTGTTTGTTTATAGTTCATCAATATTTCAAAGACTAAATCAATTACTTTGTTAAAATAAATAATGCCAAGCAAAGGCTGAATTGAACTAATTTGTTTTGCTTATATCTTAACTCCGGTCTTTACATTGATTTGGTGTCTTTCTCACTTTTGCTTGTTTTCCTAATTTTTTGAAGTAGTTACAGATTACTTATTTTCTCTGTACATTGTTTAGTTTTAGTCTTAATAACAAAGTGTAGGACTCATTGATCATCAACGTATTTTTTTATTAAGCACAAAGGTAAATAAAAGGCTATCTATGCTCTGCCCACCACGTGTATCGAAACTCGGTTTCTAGCGGTATAAGTCCGCAGACATACTACTGTGCCACTGGAGAGCAATAAAGGTCCTCGGGTATAATGTTTTAGACCACCATCTACTAACAAAATGTCACCAGGTTTTAGTAATCACCCAACAAATGTTATCGAACTTTACACATTGTTAAAAGGTACTCCAAAGTGCTTCAGAAGGAAATAGTTTTTGAGCTGACACTTCGAGCTACTTATTGCAAGTCACCTGCATTTTGGGACTATCTCTTAATTTTGTTATGTTTAATAATAACTTGATTCGCAATCAGCAATTGAACATCCCTATTAAAACAAAGGAATAAGCACGATGATTTAAACATATTTCCCGTAGCCGTTAAGTTTTCTTCAGAAAGAAAAAGGCGTACTGTTTGCTCTAAATATGGACCTCTTGTTGTGCAGTAAAACAATAAAAAACGATCTACAGGGACGACAGAATCAGTTTTTCTCGCTTTGTTAACACCACATCCTGCGTATTCTTTGACTGAAACCGTATTGACACTCTCACGGAAATGCAAACTCTACACGGTCCTGCCAATAGTTAGTGGTAAACAATCCTCAGCTAGGCCTAGTTCGGAAAATCTGAAAATCCGCTCGCAAAGTTTACCAAGCTTTAAACTGTCGGATAGATTTACCATGCAGGTTATTTACTTTTCTAAATGTTATATTTGTGTTTCTGTCATAGTACCCTACTAGACGGTCTTGTGCAGGGCTTACTCTTCAAGCCCTCAAAACTTCTTGTCATTCAGAACGTGTACCTTCCTGAAGATGGGTTTTTTATTTTTTCAGTTGGAATGTGAAATCGGATTTTTGAGTAGTGCTTCAATATGTCATTTTGAAAAAAAAAGAAACATGACTTCTTCTAAACTTTGTAAAAGAAAGAAAAAAAACTCAAAATTTCTTTGTTCAAAGTTTTCCAGCTTTTTCTTTTAAATGCTCGTTTCCTACAAGCTTCTATAAAACTATTTGAAGATGTTCATATCCTAGAATTCCTTCAGTTATGGGTAATTTTGTGTGTCGATTACAACTCGGAAACAAAAAGTGACTTGAGTATAAGATCTTATATAAAATATATTGTAAACATTTTCAAACTTCGTTCAATATTATTAGTTCCTTGAATAACTGTTTAAGCCAACACAAAACAGCCAGTACACACACAGTAATGAACACAGTGTCTTCTTTGTTCAAGATAATCACTAAAATCCTCTCACCAGAGGATACAGTTCTGGGTTTAGAACACGCAGCGAAACCTAGGTATGTGCACACATCAATGGTTGAAGATCAAAGTTTTATAATGAAAATAAAATGACACTAACCATTCAGATTGCACAGTCAACAGTAATAATAAATGATGTAGTTTTACCGAACAAAATTCAAGACTGTAATTTGCCATGTTATCATGCAGACCTTTAATAGAATCTAATCTTCAAATGGTTCCTACTTGCTTTCTTTTCTCTATTCAGTTCCATTATGCTGAGCACTGCTATTTTTGTACCCATATTTACCAATCCCCCTACCCCCACCCCTTCAACACTCAGTAGCTGGTGATTAGGTAGGAAAAGGATAACAAAAACGAAGAACAAATTATGCTGTGATTTATGGCTACAGTTTTCGTTCCTACTCTTGTAAGTTTATCTAGTACGATTTACGCGACAGACCTTAATCACTTTGTATGTGCTCGATTTACATTCTTTTACGGGGAAACAGTAAACGAAGAAACAGCAATAATAAGTAAGTTCCCAAGCAATTCCTATTTTTTATTTATATAGAATTTTTTGTTTGTACTGTAGTTTAATATTCACAAACGATAGGAATCAAGAGTCCAAGAATAAGAGTACACCCAATACATTTAAGTACAGTATATGTATATTAATGCACCATTTTATTTATACGGATTATGAATTAACGTACCTGACTATTGCAGATTTTTCGACAGAATGACACAATTAACGAACTTGTAGCGAATTTCTATGATGTATTTTCTTAATTTTTTTATGCTATACGACTGTTTACCCATAAATTGAAAGAATACTAGGGCAGTTATTCATTATTTACAAGGTGTTGCTGATAACCTTTTTTACACAGGATTACAGGGAAAGCATATTTAGAAAGGCATTCATTAATGTTATTTAACAAAGCGTGAATGAATACATTATTACTCAGTAATTTGTAAGCAGGGTTAACTAAGTTCTTAATCATGCTATCTTTGTAAAACAAAGGTACAAAGTTATCAAAATTAATATATGGTTCTGTAAAGGTATATTTGTGATAAGAAGATATAGTTAACACACCTTCCTTATTCGAGACACATGTATTCAAAACCAATAAGGTTATATTTTATGGAAAGAAAAGGGTGGCTGCAAGTTAAAATACCAGGTTGGCTCTCAAAGGGTATAAGGAATAAAATGAAAGAAAAGTATCACAAGTTTAAGAAATTTAAATTGACTGGTATAAGGTAGGTTTAGAAGATTACAGAAAATCAAGAAAGTTGGTCGAACATAAAATTAGGACATAAAAAAAGGATGTATAAAAAAAGGCTGACTGAAAATGTAAAAATCAACAGTAAGGAGTTCTTTAAATACATTAAGGGTAAACAAAATATAAGGATAGGGGTAGGACCTTTGAGGGATGATATAAGAAGGCTTGTATCTGACGATTATGAGATGGCTGGGTTATTAACTTTTG
>NW_013665611.1:892832-903314 GCF_000517525.1 Limulus polyphemus
ATAAATGCAAGATAATGCATGAGGATTATGATAATTTGAATTATAAGTATAATTTGGATGGGAATAACCTTAATAGTGACACGAAAGAAAGGGATCTTGGATCAGTGGTTGATCAGTCTATTAAGCCATTCAATCAGTGTGCTGTTGCTAGTGGTAAGACAAATATAAATTTAGTTTGCATCTACAGAAATATTGAATACAAGTCTACAGAGGCTATAATTTCATTGTATAAGTCACTGGTTAGGCCACACTTAGAGTATTGTGTTCAGTCTTAGGCTCCTTACCTTAGGTAGTACATTGAATTCTTGAAAAGGGTTCAGAGGAGGGTTACTAGAATGGTGCCTGGGATGGAGGGATTGTCATACAAGGAGAAGTTAAGATCTCGGACATTTTTTTCGTTTGACAAAAGACGATTTAGAGAGGATCTGATTGAGGTGTTTAAGATTGTAAAGGAATTGATAGTACTGATGTATCATACTGTTTCATACTTAATGGTAAGAATGGAAGGACTAGCGGACACAAATATAAATTGGCAGGGTAAAGAATTATCTTCAGCTAAAACAGTTTTATTTTTCTAACAGGGTGGTTGATCTTTGGAATGGGTTGCCTTTGGATGTTGTGGAGACAGTGAGTTGAAGAGAAAACTTGATAACTATATGAAGAATAAGGGTTGGCTTTGATATTTTTTATTATTTAATAGTTTTAGTTTAGTTTAGAGGATGGGACAGCCTAGATGGACCAATAGATCACTTGTTGTCCCTAAATATTATGTTATGTTATATTTCTACGCATGCCCAAAATACAAACTTAAGTATATTCGTTAGACCGCCAGGAGGTTTCAGCAGAGATAAAAATATCTTTGGAGGAATAAACACTGTATCTCACTAGCATCGACAAACACATGTTAGGGTGCAGCGACTTTCAGTTATCCAAACAACAGTTCAAAATCATTTTACAGGCCAGTAATGAAAGTGGCCTAAGCACATTGGAAAACACCGCCATTGGAATCAAAAACTAGTTTTCAACAACAGAGACCAGGTTCTACCTATGAAACTTAAACTCTAGTTCATAGAAACTTTATTAAATAATCCAATTAACGGACTATTTTTCTAACAGCAACCTTTGCTTGTAGCTAAGTGATATTTATTGCATATATTGGGTTTACTTGGATAATGCAATTTGCCAACGAAGTTAAGACAAGAATTACGATTAAACAACAGCAACATGCAATATAAACGACCTTCTGGAAAAGATACAGTAGTCAACCTTCTAAAAATTACAGTGTGGTTCCGTGCAAATGTGAAACTTTCAACTAAAGCGGTAACCAATTTACCACAACGTGGCTTTTGAAACATGCGTGTGTGTGCGAAATAATCATTATTCTCTTTTTGAGTTCTGCTTCATAGGGAATAATAGAGGATAATAATCCCATTTTATAATGTTGCTTCGAGGTCCTATCATTCAAGTGTAAATGATTTAAAAGCTTTTGTGTTATTACCGTGCCGTCTGGCGTCCGTCTTGTTGTAATATTTCCAAAACCAAAAGTTGCTTTTTGTTAAGGCCATCATTTTGACGTACATGTGTAGTAAAAACAAAACAAAAAACTAAAACAGAAATATAAGAAATGTAAGCACTATAATAACTGTATGTGTGTTTAAAAAAAAGACAGTTATTGACTTTGACTACCTAAAATTTACAGGGTCATTATAAAAATACATTTACTTAAAGTTGCCAGTGTATCCTAGAATTGCTTCTTCGGCCAGACAAGCAGAAGCTGTTTGCGTGACAAAAATCATGACAACTTTATCTCTTCGTTTTCTGCTATCATTTGTGCACCTGAAAACAATCTGCAGATTCTATTAAAAAAGAACAGTACGTTTTATTTGAGTGCCAGTTACACACACACACACACAACGAAAAAAAAGCAGGTACAAATAGGGCTGTAGTTAGGCCGTAATCAAAAGCCTGAAAAACACACACACAAAAACTGGCAAACCAACCATCCATGGATAAGAGTTTGGCAATGTTTATACACAAAAGTAAGTATACATTTATCAAAACAAATAAAGTTTGTTCTTTGATTTTCAGACTAATTTTATTGTTTTTACTAATAAAAAAAACTAACTTTTGTACTGTTATCAATATTAACTTCTGGTCACAGAAAGCTACCATTTACTTAGAGCAAAATTAAACAAAATCAACCTGATAACGAGTATAGTTAAATATGGTAGGTGTTATACTGAATCCTTGCTTAAATTTTCAAGGTCGAACGTAAGATTATTTTTGTAGCGCTATGACAGAGATATAGTCCTGTTTGTTACAATACGTATATAGCATTTAAAATAACAATTGTCGAAACTTATCGATTTACTAGCTTTTAAAGGCACGACACCAATATATTTTACAGTGGATAGATCATATTAGTCTTTTTTCGTGGAATAAACTAATTTTTTTCCCCTGAAATGAAAGAATAACAAATAAACAACGAAGCTATACATTTTAGAGATGGTGTATTGTTGTACGTGGTTGCTGAAAAAAATGCTGTAAAAATAATGCGAAGTGAAATAGTAAGCCCTTAGCTACAGTATACATCAAAGACATACTTCGCCTTTACCTCAAGTATATTTGATGGTGGAGCTTGAAAACAGAAAGGAAGAGATGGAAAAAAAGATTTCATGCATTGAGTAAATATCACTTCATCTGTCTGATCTGATTCATATTAATATTCTTAAAGAGCTTGTTTGTTTGTAATTAAGCACAAAACTACACAATGGGCTATCTGTGCTCTGCCCACCACGGGTATCGAAACCCGGATACTAGCGTTGTAAGTCCGCAGACATACCGCTGTGCCACTGGGGAGGGGACACTCTTAAAGAGCACTAGAATATTTTTGTTGAACTCACTTCTGCCGACAGTCTTGAGAATGCAATTGTAATTTAAGAAAGAAATTCATACAAATGTATGCGTATGTATGTATGTATATATGTATATGTGTGTGTCTATACGTACATATATATAGTACTGAAAAAAATATGGAAAAAAGTGAATAAAATGGCTCTAAAATGAACTGCACAGAATATAGTAACGTACTAATAGTTTACACTGTGACTGACTGCCATACCGGAATAATTCCTTTAAAATGAGTGGTAGTCACATTATTCAGAACAATAGTATGGTGAAGCCACTCATGACTCCCAGGACAAAAATACTACATTACAAATGAAAGTTTTGGCTGGTGTTGGCTACTCCTGGCGATAAATTGTTGCAAAATTTCATGTTTTCGTATGAACTGTATGGAAACTCTGAAGAAGGTACACGAAACAAGTATTGTTGATAACAGAATCAGTCAAGGAAGAAGTCAATGGCAATGAAAAAAAAACAACAAAATATCTAAATGAAGCATTTACTCATCTTTGTTTCACGATTCGATGATCCGACAACAATCTAGTACAGAGATCTTTCCAATGTCTAAGCTGTAAGTACAGGTGTGATTCTTACCTCCAAAATAGGAAGAAAAAATTAGCATGAAGTGGCCTTAATGGATATGTAGCTGTTCAAAAACCATTGCTTAGGAGAGATAACCAAACCGAAAGGTTGAAGTTGGCACCAGACTTCAAACAATGGGATGAGTGAAGCTGGAGGGTTTTCTTTTTAGATGAATCCAAATTGGTTGTCAACAATCAATGATAGCTAGCTTGCTCGATGGCAGCGAGGAGAACGGTATCACTGTCAACCTATATAACATCTACAAAGAACATTAAATCATTTTACTTTGGAATGTAAAATACAGTTGGAAGTTGGCTTCTTCACTGTTATTATGTGTTTAGATTATCGTAGTCACTTTGATGTTGAACGGCAGCATCTAGCGTTAAGACCAGTTTAAGTCCGTTATTTTGCAAGATTTGCATGGAATAACCATTCTTCGGTATTTCCAACTTGCAACTAATTATATATTCTTCTGATTTCAAGTGTAATATTTCGTAAAATATTGGGCATGGAATAACCAACTTTTCAAAGTAACTGTGTTTTACCCCAGTTTACAATACCATTTAACATCCTTTACTATGCAAAGATGGGGTTGAATGTAAAAGTATTTTAAATTATGTAGGTGGGAAATATTTTACTTCAGTTCAAATGAGCGGATTTTTTTTTACTATTATTTTGTATGGGGGGGATACTGTAATAATTTTGAATACAAGGATGAGGTACGCTCTTATAATCGTTTTCTTCGTATTATTAAGGGGTAACTAACTAACATGTCCACAACTTGCCGCGGACAGTGGTTGTTTAGATGAATTATGGACACTGTGGACTGAGAACTGATTATCGGTTGCAAACACCTTGGTTTTGCATTTGCGTTCTTTGGTGGATGACTTAAGAGACAGGGTATCCCCAACGCTATATGGCTGCTATAGCGCAGAAATCCAATAAAAAATTATATCTTTTATATTTTATATCTGGTAAATATATATACGTATATATATATTTGTTTAACTTTCTAAAAAGCGAATTTGTTATTTATATGTCCTCTTCACTGTTCTGTAGTGCTGACATTAATTCACGTTTTGTGTTTGTGAATTTGTTTGTTTATCCGTAAACTCCTCCCACAGTTTAGGAGTTAGTAGGACTAAACTTGAAAGGAGGACTCGGACTAAACTTGGAAGAAGGACTCGGAGTAAACTTGGAAGGAGGACTCGGACTAAACTTGAAAGGAGGAGTCGGACTAAACTTGAAAGGAGGACTCGGACTAAACTTGAAAGGAAGACTCGGACAAAACTTGGAAGGAGGACTCGGACTAAACTTGGAAGGAGGACTCGGACTAAACTTGAAAGGAGGACTCTGACTAAACTTGAAAGGAGGACTCGGACTCAGGAGGTGTTCTTTTCTATACATAGCGTAGCTTTCCTACCCAAGGAGTACCAAGTATTGTAAAACGCGGTCGGTAGGTCACCCAAGTATGATGGGGGTCGAGAAGCAGGTTTTCAGAGTCGCCGAACCAGAATCTGCACAACGTACCACAGCATTTTCATAGAACCAGAATCTGCACAACGTACCACAGCATTTTCATAGAACCAGAATCTGCACAACGTACCGCAGCATTTACTTAGAACCAGAATCTGCAGAACGTACCGCAGCATTTTTATAGAACCAGAATCTGCACAACGTACCACAGCATTTTCATAGAACCAGAATCTGCACAACGTACCGCAGAATTTTCATAGAACCAGAATCTGCAGAACGTACCGCAGCATTTTCATAGAACCAGAATCTGCACAACGTACCGCAGCATTTTCATAGGGAACTGTTATTTCAAAGCAGTTATCTTCTATTCACCATATATAAAGTCATTGTGTGCGATTGTTCTATTACTTCCATTCACAAGGAAAAATAAAAGTTTGTGTATGTATTAGAGGTTGTATGGTTAAACATTCTAATACAAAAGAACAGAGTGCTTTGAAATATTACTTAAATGGCTCGAAAAATAAGGCAAAAAGTTCAGTTTGAAGTTTTATTTACGTTGTAGGTAAAAATAACAGAAAACGTTCGCTACCACTTCATAACAAGGGCCAGATGTGGGCTAATGGTTAATCATGTAGGCTGATTGGCTTCCCCTCTCTCTCTGGCCATAAGTTTTACATTAGGCATGGCTATTCTCAAACATTGGAATCTCTGACCTGGCTGTTAAACCTATGTCAGGTCAAAAATACTTCAGAACCTCTAGTTTACGATTCCACTCTACCTGAGCAGACTGTTGCCCCTGAAGACCTTATCAATTTTGGAAATCAGTCTTTTCTTTTCAAGCTGTGATTCGACCTTGAACTACTCGTGCATCATGTTCACCCCGGGCTCAAACATACAACAGTCTGCTCAATAGGCACAGGAAACTTGACACCCAATATGGTCTTTTTTAAAGTAAGGATTATACAATTCTTATCTCGTGTGAACAAACTGTCTGGATAACTGACTATTTTATTAACGAATTTATGTCCATGGGAATAGTTGAATGAGAAGGGAAGACTAGGTAGGTTTGTGTTTCTCATCAAAATACAATAATTTATGAAGAAAGTTGTATTTTTAGGTATTAATCTTTTATTCATCAATAACAGCTTAAATCACATTATTAATAAAACCTAATATTTTTATACACTCATCCATTCCAACTTAATTATTCTCACTATTCCAACTAAGCAAGAAATATTTTAATTAGCGTCAGCCCTGTGTCACATGATCTTTAGTCTAATATTTTTACGCGTAAATCTCACACGGAAAGATTTTTCCACCATTTCTTAAATACATATTAATTACACATTTGACTTCCTTTAGCGGTTTTCTCACACATATTAATAAATGTATATTTCTTTACAGTTTATTATTTTTTCATTCAAATCAGAGGAAAATCTTCACCATTCACACACCAATCTTGGCCCTCACTTACATCCATATATTTCCTTGTCTGTTTCTATGTCATTATCTGTCGTTCTACCTTTATTTATTTTACAGGCTTACTAAACATCGTCAGACAAGATGTTTAATAATAGAGTGTATCTGTATGAATACAGCAAATACGGTGCTAATTGTATTATAATCGGCAACTAAGTCCTGTAATAACATACACGCAATACTTGGAGACGTTTTAATCTGTCACTGCACATTACAGATAAGCCGATTAGGTTATTACTAACCCACCCATTCTGTGTAATTTGTTCATGGTTCTAAATTATTAGAAGTTAATCTACTGAGATAAAATAACTCTTAGACATGTAAAACGAACGTTTTAATTGTTTCTCTCTTCAAGTTGAACTAAGTAATGATTGTTAAAAGCAACCAAGCGAAGAAAAGACAGAACGGGGTCGACTTTCAGAGACATTTCAAAAGCTCTGCAATCTATAGCAACATGCATTAGATTGAACTAAATTATCTGGTGACTAAACACTAGTAATATTCTTAAAGACTGTATGCAAAGAGTTATATATATATATATAAAAGGAAATCACTACTATCTGTTTTTTTTTTCTCTTTCAATTGGAATTTCAGTTTGAGTATGGTAAACTGACTATTTAACAGACTCCTTAATAAATGACGTATTTCAATAGATCGGCTCCCTTGCTTGTTGGGGCTTAGTAGTTAGTTTACTTAGTGGTTGATCAGAAGTTCAAAGATTCTAACTCGCGATATGCCATTGAATACGCTCAGCACTTTCAGTTTTGGGTACTTTATAAAATGACACTCAATCTTGATATTCGGTTAAGAGCAGCCATAACAGTGGTTGGCTCTGTTGACTGGTTGCCCTCCCTTTGGACAGTACTTTTAAATTAGGGCTGGCTATGTTTGTACCTTGAGTCATCTGATTCGGCTACTTGCCCATATGTCACTTAAAGTGCTGTTCGTTCAGGCAGAAAATACCAAATAATTTTACTTACTTTTATCAATTAAGATAAACCTTTATTGAGGTAAAAATATAAACGAAAAACACACGACAAGATTGACCATCTACCTCACTTTTACTGACCTTTAATTTGGAAATTTAACACCTTTAATATTTCCATATCAAATGTTCCCTTATTTCTGCAGTCATATACTGGGGAGAAATATAGGAGTCGAGAATGAAAACGTTTTTATATCAAACTAGTTCTCGTTTCGTACTTCAATTATTATCAGTGCAGCCAACATATTTAATCATCAAATATAGGTTATTTATAACCAAAGATGTCCCTTACACTAATTTATATCTAGATATCTGTCCAATGAGTAGAGAAAATTCCAAACAGAGGATGATAATGTACAATAGGTCGTTCAAGAGGCATATGTCACAATGAGAAAACTCAAACAGAGGATGATAATGTACAATAGGTCGTTCAAGAGGCACATGTCACAATGAAATACAAGAAGACGTTTCAGGTTTCTTCTACTTGTCAAAAAATTGACCATTTTTACAGCTTTAGCACGTTCAGATACTCACAAATGTAATCACAGATCTTTCCTTGCACAAACTATATAATTTGAAATCTCCTATTTACGAATTTTAAGCATACTTTAAGATTACATTTCCTTTTTTTCCATAAGGAGATGTCATAATAATTTCTCCCCGCAAGGAAAAAAAAAGCGTGATATATATCTATACAAAGCTTTCCATAGACATAGGAGATAAACATCATTAAAACCCATGTGTCATGCACATTGTATGTTCAAGAAGGCTCAATGTTGTCACCAGGTGCCGTTAGTACTGACAAAGAAGTATTTGTATTCTGTTATCAAACAGAAACACATCTTTTGAAAACTTTATCAGCAAGAAGAGGACTTCAAAAACCCATTTATCTAACATAGCCATCTCCTCTGTTCAAAGTCTTGCTTGAGACTTTCCCACGCAGAGCTAAGCCTAATCTCTACGGAAAAATATTTGTTTTATCTTCCTTTAAGGAAAAACACAAAACTCTCATAAAACAATTAAGAATTTTAGTTCATAAATGGTTGTTTAAATTAATTTTCAGCTATTGTTAATTGCATTGGCTGATTAGTAAATACAGGTTAGTTTAAAAATACACGTTTGTAGAATAGATTCTGATTACAAGGTAAAATACCTGGTAAGACTTCAATCAATAGTTTAAAATACAGTGAATCAAAAGTAACTATATTACTGTTTTAAAGGTAAGTGTGGCAAAAACTTTCAAATTGATTTTAGCGAGTTATCCGCAATTCTTTATTATAAGCATCACATTCAAATTCGCCCATTACACATAAGCTAACAATATCAGACACCACTAAACACTATTCACTAATGTTTTGTATCAACAACCTTAAGGTTTCACGAATAAACGCCATATTGACAAGCTTCTATAGAGTTCAGACAGCTTTTAATTATTCGCAAAGAAATGAAGTCCTAGTTTGGCATTTTAGACAGCTTTTCGTGTTTTCAAATCCCAATCTTCCAGCATGTTATTTTACATTACTTTTAGGTTTGTTTTAAATTCAAAGATCCTAGGTTGGTAATTTAAACAGCTCTTAGTTTAATCCAACCCTTCCAGGTTGTATTTTGAAAATATTTTCGAGTTGCTTTCAGTTCAAAACCTTTCAGTTTGATATTTTAAAAAGTATTTTTCCCAAAGTTACATATATTTTAAATCTACGTAAGTTTCAAAAAGCGTTTGACTTACGATAGATATAATTCGTATGATATTATTAATTATGTATTTTGTGATGATATTCGATTCGCTTAATGCTGTTTCGTGACTAAAATTGTAAAGTTATTTGCGTGTTTATGAATTGATAATTACGCTTCTGGAGTATATTAGGATATTGGTACATTCTGTACCTAACACACCGTTGAGATCATGTCACATAAGCACTCACATATACTTGTATAAAACTGCTAATATGTGAAACTTAATCAGAACCGTTTAATCAACGCAGAAACGTACCAGTAAGGCTTTTGTCGTCGTTACATGTTTTTGGATGTACATTTCGGACGATACAGATATCTATACTGGCTAAACAAAATGTATGTTTCTGCTGTTCAGTTAATATGATATTCGTCATGTAATTACGCACGAAATCAACGTTTCATCAAAAGTATCCAACGTGTTATTCGATCCTACAATTGGTACATGTACTATATATATTCCGAGCATAAAGCAAATAATATGAAACATCAAATTGCAGACATATATATATTGATGTATTTGAGAGTTCAAAGATGAGAATAAATAAGCTCGTTTCATTCTTGAAATTTGTAAGTCTAATTATAATCGTGTGGAACTCTCGTTTTGCGGACCTTATACTTGCACGGTGATTACATGGTTTATTGAACTCCATCTGTAAAATTTCCTTGTGAGAACTTGGCCCGAAGTTCACGTCCCGTTGCCACAAAAATGCGCTCAACTCTTTATGACCGGATATTAACTGTCAAATCTTACTAGTCCATTGGAATAGCTCAATAATTTGTTGCTGTTGACTTCCATCTAGTTTAGTCTATCAGTTCAGATAGGTTTTTGTGTAACTTTGCGCAAAAAGCCGAAACAAACAAACCTGCGTGAGTTGCCATGCTGGCCGAAAGACAAAGTGACATTATGTTCCGAAACATAGTTAAATGTATATATATATATATATATAATAAAACCTCGTACTTAAAACTCACGGAAAGATATTACACACAATATATCACTATTGCTGAAACATTTTATAGAAAATTTTATAACCTCGAAATTCATTGTAGCTTCTACTTCTTGCAAATCTGTAAGAATTTATACAAACTGACTTAAAATACTCATATTCCGCTGCGAGGTTTAAAGGCCCACTTCATAATTCACAGAGACCTTAGTGTATTGATCAAGCTCCTCCATTATCAACACAGCAGATCTAAAGGGGTTTAAAGACCCACTTCATAATTCACAGAGACCTTAGTTTATTGATCAAGCTCCTCCATTATCAACATAGCAGATCTAAAGGGGTTTAAAGACCCACTTCATAATTCACAGATACCTTAGT
>NW_013665611.1:904314-921531 GCF_000517525.1 Limulus polyphemus
CGTCTGAAAGGGCGAACGTGTTTGGTGTGGCGGGGATTCCGAACCCGCGACACACAGATTGCGAGTCGAATTTTTACAAAGGTTAAGCAACTTTATTTTTGACAAAACGTATGCTTAAATATATATATATATATCAGATAGATGGAGTAAAAGTGAAATGAAAATTGAATATAGTTTCTAAATTTAATAAAACAAACGAAGCAAAAGATTCAATTATGGAGAACAAAGTAACAGTAAAATTACGATTCTTTTTTTTTTTTAGGTAAACTACATAAAACAATCAGGTAAAGCATTCTACTTCGGATCTGGTCAGTTTCAAAATATGTAAACATGATATCGTGGTAAAGTATATATTGTCTTAAAACATCATTTAGTTAATTGAATTTTGAATATGAAAGGAGGGAAATTTTGTATATGTGGCCAACACTTAACACAATTTTGTATATGTGGCCAACACTTAACACTATTTTGTATATGTGGCCAACACCTAACACAATTTTGTATATGTGGCCAACACTTAACACAATTTTGTATATGTGGCCAACACTTAACACAATTTTGTATATGTGGCCAACACTTAACACAATTTTGTATATGTGGCCAACACTTAACACAATTTTGTATATGTGGCCAACACTTAACACAATTTTGTATACTAGGAGCGTTTAATTTTTATTGAGAAGACCTAAATAATAATGTCTCATCATTCAATTGAAATAATTCAATGGCTCATTCTACTTTAAAGGTCCCCTGGTGGATCAGCTGTAAGCTTATGGACTAACACGCTAAAATCCGGGTGTCGATTCCCCGTGGTGTACAGAAGGCATATAGCTTAGTGTGTAGCTTTGCGATAAAAAACAACAACTACTTTAAAACAAATACAAACTCGTAGCTTTCAAAACAAATTAGAAACTAAATTCACTTCGCATTAGTTGTAATGTATAAATTGCCTTGGCAGAAGATACTGACAAGATGTTAAATTAGTTGTTATCAGTTTCCGAGTTAGAAATCTTATCTATGCCATATTGACATAAGTTTGACTTTATTTTTTGTTAAACACCTGTGGATTTCTTTTTCTGTATTAGTTCTTTAAAAAAAAAGCATTTTTTTTTCTACTGGCATATATATAAATCTCAAAAATAGTTCTTGTAAAAGAGAACCGGATTAACAACTGATAACTTACACGTAAGCGTAACGCGTGTATGTATGGCATTTTGAAGTATGATGGTCGAAGGTTAACGATAGTTTATAAACACTCGCAAAGGTCAATAGTCAAATACAAGCCGAAGGCATTTCTTCTGGAGTGAATGTTGAGTTGTAACTAAAGAATAGTGCTGGGAATAAATATATTTAACTGTACCACCAAATATATCTTAATATTTGACTATATATGTAATTAGTATAACTCAGTATAATAAATTATCTAGCAAAGCTAGATATAATATAACATAGTCTAATCACTTACCTAGCAGTTCTTAGCAAATTTTTATGTCATATATTTAATATAACATAGTCTAATAACTTACCTAGCAGTGCGTACCAAATTTTTATATGTCATATATTTGATATAACATAGTCTAATCACTTACCTAGCAGTGCTTACCAAATTTTACTATGTTATATTAAATATATGGACATATAATCACTTACCTAGAAGGGCTTACCAAACTTTTATATGTCATATATTTAATATAACATAGTCTAATCACTTACCTAGCAGTGCGTACCAAATTTTTATATGTCATATATTTAATATAACATAGTCTAATCACTTACCTAGCAGAGCTTACCAAATTTTATATGTCATATATTTAATATAAAATAGTCTAATCACTTACCTAGCAGGGCTTACCAAATTTTTTATACGTTACATATTTTGATGTGCCACATATTTAACATCAATTATTTTATTACTTCTGTTCAGGGTATAACCAGAATTTATATGTTACCAGGGGTTTCTATAGCTTTATCAAGTTCTTAACATAATTTAATTTATTTTTTACCGAGAGTTGCCTTAAGAATTTTATTTAATCATTTCCATACCGAGGATACCCAATTTTTACACTTCAGTGGCTCATACACCATGTAATGTTATTACTTCCTTTAAATAACCTATATACATATGACACTTCCATTCTTTTATTCGAATAATTCAAATACCTTGATTAATGATGTTATTATAACATTATTTAATGATAGTAAGTCTAATTACAACATTAGTTTCGGATTTCACTGAATATGGGATGTCGAATTAAAAGTCGTTTCCGTTTTATCGGTCGTCTTCATTATTATTATTATTATTAGACGTCAATAACTTTTTGTTCCCGAACGCTGCTTTAGAAATTGCTTATTGAGTTTCCTTCAAACTGAAAAAGTCAAGAAATAAAACATAAATAAACATATGTACTACATAATCTACCCTCTAAGAACTGATTACACATAGTACGAATACATCGCCAGACCTTTTCGTATTCTTACGTTATCACCACGTGTTTACATGTTCTCTTATTCTATAGTGGCCTAGATTATTCTTTGAAATTGTGTACTGTACACAGAGTTATCAGAGCTTACAACTATGAGTAAACACTTCAATTGGTACTTCTAGTTCACGTCGACAGTGGAAATGGTAAATTAATCGACAAGAATTTGCCCCCGTTGTCAATCATTCTTTGTTTCAATAGTTTGATTTCAAGAGCCGCCACCACTACACGAAAAGCCCAGAAGAGGCTTATACGCAGGGCCGTTGTCTACTGAAACTAATATGATGTATGATCTACAAATAAACGTTCGATATGGTAGCTTAGCTCAGCAATAACATGCTTAATTTGTATTATATTACATATTGTTCTTCAAGCTAGCACTCCTCGTTGTCTCCATTCATTTAGGTAGATGTAATCTAATCTTTTTCAAGCTCATTACAAACAGTGTAAAAGGACGAGAAACCAGGCGATGACTTGATGTATGTGTACATATTATAGAGGATCGTCATCCGTACATGTCTATAAAGCTATCATTTGTACCAAGACTTATCTAGTAAGCAGCTAACCGTCGGTACATATACATAAAATGTCCTTTATTTCATCAATGAAGACGTCTCCGTGTAGTGCAATAGGTTTACAGTGCTGGCATAATAGATTAAACAAAGAACCTAAAACATGATTTCATAGCAAATATTGATTTTTTTTCCTTTTGCTTTCAAATAACAAAGCCCTTTTAGGATTCCTGGGTGCTGCGGAAAACGGCATGTGCCTCGCCAGTTTCCTCAGTTATTTTGTCGTTTGATTTTATTTGCCACTTTGATATAATCTTTAGTAATGTTAATGTAGTCGTTGGTTACTTTAGAGTCTACTACATTACTACACCTTCGAAAATGAATGTTTCAAAGACACAACAATTAAGGTATAGTTTGAACTTATTAATTTCACATTTCACCTAAATTAATCTGATTTTTTTTAAATTATTAATTTATTTTGCTAGCATGTTTTCTAGTTTAAAAGATAAACTATGATCAGTACTTAAATACAAATTCAAAATCTGAAATATACTTTCATAACAAAAAAATTCGTGTTGGATTTAAACTACGAAACCAATGATTGAAATTGGTGGCTTTTATTTACCACTTTCTGTATCAAATTTCACATTTTATATTTGAAGTGCCCACTTTTATGAAATGTAATAAGTTTGGTGGGTCGAACGAAACCTTTATGATTGAAGGCACTGGCTGGGTGATTCAATGCACTTACTTATTACATTAAGCATAGAGTTGTTTCTTAGGTTCCACTGTTCATACATTGCAGCTAGTGTTCATGATGTATTTAAGTTTTAAATTTTAAGTTACTTAGTTACATTGAGACAGGAAAAAGTCTAGTTGGAATCATGATTAATTCGCTATAAACTACATGTTTTGCTACCTGGTATAAGTAAAAATTCAGCAAATATTCTGTTGTGTTTCGGGAACGTTTAAACAACTAACTGACAGAGCTTAAGTCTCCCACACCTTTCCCAATAACTCTTCAAGTTTTATGTCAACAGGTTTCTGTGTCGTCAATCGGTCTTAGGGGTGAGGATGCTCGACTCGCAGTTTGTGAGTTGCCGGATCGAAACCCATCGCTGAACTTGCTCACCCTTGAAGCCGTAGAAGCGTTACAACGTGATGGTCAATCCCACAATTCGTTACTAAAAGTTCCCCAAGAATTGGCGGTAGATGGTATTGACTAACTGCCTACTCTCTAGTATATCACTATAAAAGTAAGGACGGCTAGCGCAGATAGCACTCGAGTAGCCCTGCGCAAATTCAATAACGAAGCTAAAATATTTTGTTTGTTTGTTTGAAGTTAAGCACAAAGCTACACAATGGACTATCTGTGTTCTGCCCACCACGTGTATCGAAACCCGGTTTCTAGCGTTGTACGTCCGCAGACATACCGCTGTGCCACTGGGGGGGGGGGCGAATTTAAAATAACACAATTTTATATTATTATTCCAAAAACATGAAGATACAACAGCTAAAATCTTATTATTCTAAATACTGTGCACGTAACAAAGTGTAATAAGTAATAAGGATCTTCGTAAACAATTTTTTTAGATTCTTTTTGTTTGATAAACGGTTTACGGAAGACGTATCTGAGATACTGATTTTGTTAGCATAAACATACAAAAGCATATTTTCAGAAGATATTTTGTCACATCTGAGATACTGATTTTGTTAGCATAAACATATAAAAGCATATTTTCAGAAGATATTTTGTCACATCTGAGATACTGATTTTGTTAGCATAAACATACAAAAGCATATTTTCAGAAGATATTTTGTCACATCTGAGATACTGATTTTGTTAGCATAAACATACAAAAGCATATTTTCAGAAGATATTTTGCCACCTCTGAGATACTGATATTGTTGTTTAAACATACAAAAGCATATTTTCAGAAGATATTTTGCCACATTTGAGATACTGACTTTGTTGTATAAACATACACAAGCACATTTACAGAAGATACTATGCCACCTCTGAGATACTGATATTGTTGTTTAAATATACACAAGCACGTTTACAGAAGATATTGTCTTACATCTGAAATATTGATTTTGTTGTATAAACATACACAAGCTCGTTTACAGAAGATATTTTTCCACATCTGAGATACTGAATTTGTTAGTGTAAACATACATAAACACGTTTACAGAAGATACTTTGCTACATCTGAGGTTCTGATTATTGTATAAACATACACAAGCACGTTTACAAAGATACTTTGCCACATCTTAGGTACTGATATTGTTGTTTGAACTTACAAAAACAAACACGTTTACAGAAGATGTTTTGTTATATCTGAAATATTGATTTTGTTGTATAAACATACACAAGCTCGTTTACAGAAGATATTTTTCCACATCTGAGATACTGAATTTGTTAGTGTAAACATACATAAACACGTTTACAGAAGATACTTTGCTACATCTGAGGTACTGATTATTGTATAAACATACACAAGCACGTTTACAGAAGATACTTTGCTACATCTGAGGTTCCGATTATTGTATAAACATACACAAGCACGTTTACAAAGATACTTTGCCACATCTTAGGTACTGATATTGTTGTTTGAACTTACAAAAACAAACACGTTTACCAAGGTTATTTTGTTACATCTTAGATATTGACTTTGGTGTAAAAACATAAACAAGCTCGTTTACAGAATATTTTTTCCTAAGTTTAAGATACTGACTTTGTTGATGTTAATATACATAAATCCCCCATGACTGGAGAAGGTACTTGTAAACTACTTGATATTTTATTTTTTGCTTTAACTGTATCCATGCAGCAAGCCATATCTAATTAAGGAATATTGGGGATAGTGGTTGAAGCATAATAGGGTTTTGCACGATCTTAGAGCGCCTTTAAATTAATAATTGTTTGGAACGTATTTCTTTTTATCTGTAACTAATTTAATTCTTATCAGCTGATTCACTGTTGAGTAAACACCAATACGTTGGATAACTGCTAAATAAGGAGCAAGTTTAATCCAGTACAAGCGAAAGAGACAGGAGACTTTGTGGACACATTGTAATACAGCCAGACTGACGACGCAGTCTATAGACTTAATGATAAAACAAAGAGGTTGTGTATATAAGTCGCAAAGTCTGTGTTATCAATTAAATGCATTTATCCAAGCCAAACAATTACACTGAAAGCCTTGAAATTTGATTACTGGACAGCCTACACGCACATGATCGCGTCCATGCTCTGTTCTCGTACATTACGCACGGACGCCTTTCAATAAACGCATCTAAGACACATACAAAATATACACATCATTATTTATAGAAATAACTCGGCATTTGTTACGTAAACAAATTGGTACACTCTATTTTCTCTTTTTATATAGAAGAAAATTTGTTTTCGAAAGTTGCAATTTATTGTCATTACAAACAAGAAAAAAAGTCATTATTTATCACGTCCTGCCTTGACAGACGTTGTGTGTATAATGCATTTAATATTATGTCTTGATATTTAAATTTTATATCTAGTAAGTAAAGGAATTCGGAATTTTAAAATCAATTCTCATTAACTTATATTCTAAATTACTGGATACAATATGACTTCAAATTTGTATTGCTAAGCCCACTACTCCATGACTTGCAACAGCTTTGGATAGAAAAGTAAATGGCATTATTTCGAGGAAAATTTCGAAATCTTAGTAGTTATAACTGAAGTAATTTCGAATACTTTCAAAGATTTCTGATACTGATTAGGAATACTTTTACAAGATATTCAGCAACACAAAGATCTCCACACATATCACAGGTGATTATGTTGCATGATGCACCCACACATATCACAGGTGATTAAGTTGAATGATGCACCCACACATATCACAGGTGAATATGTTGCATGATGCACTCACACATATCACAGGTGAATATATTGCATGATGCACCCACACATATCATAGGTGAATATGTTGCATGATGCACCCACACATATCACAGGTGATTAAGTTGCATGATGCATCCACACATATCACATCAATTATAATAGGAAACATTCTTCTAATACGATACAAATCTTTCACACTACAGGCGACGCGATAAGACGACAGTGGAGCTATAGAAAATAAATAAATTTTATTTTATCACGTTCACGACATATAAGGAAATAAACAATAAGAGGAAAGCCCTCGTGGCATGTACTCAACTAGAAAAAAAAATCAAAATATATAAAAAAAATTGACTGAAGAAAACTAATAGAAGTATCAAAACATTCTCGACCTATGACGAAGATCATAATAATTAAAAGTACACGATGGAGAAAGAGAACACCTTAGAGCCCACTTGCAGATAACTGAACATACCTCGTATGTATGATTTTAAACATTCTCACGAGTGCTTTGTTGTATTTTTACAGTATTTCAAATAGTGAAAGTAGTCAACTCCGGCAATCCATGAGCACTAACAAAACCTATTGCTGAACATTTTGTTCATCACCTTCGGCGTTCATTGAATTAATTTGGGTACTGTATTTTAGTACATCATGTCACTATGACGATCTTGGTGCGTGTGGTCAAGTTGAAAAGTATCGTTTTATATCGCGAAAAATCGCGTAGAGTTTGTTTGTTTGAAGTTAAGCACAAAGCTACACAATGGGCTATCTGTGCTCTGCCCACCACGGGTATCGAAAACCGATTTGTAGCGTTCTAAGTCTGCAAACATCCGGCTGCGCCACTGGGGGGGGGGCATCGTGTAGAGATTTGTAAAGATTTGAAATTATCAAACCGCTCAATTCATATATTATAAAAGTAATATCCTTGCAATATGATAGACCTAAGCTCTGTATCATGTAACTATTCATTGGCGTGTTTAATTTGATTTCATAATTTTATTTGTAATTGAAAACTGCTTTAATTTAATTGGAAATAAACGATTTTTTTTCCTTGTCAAGCAAAAACTATTTCAATAACTACGCAATTAATATATTCAACTTAGAACAATTCCGTCAACGGTTATAATTAGCTTTTTTTTACGCTAAAACACATAATTTTATAGTTCCTACACATCTGCAAATAAAAAAAGTTAACACAAATCAGGCCTGAATGTGAGAGATCCGAAAGCTTTCTTGATATAGGAATTAACTAAACGGAGAAAGAAAAAAAAAGCGTTTAAAATACTTTAATTTGGGAAGCAAGACGTCTACGATTTTTGAGTAAACTACATGCTAGAAATGCAAGCAATAAGTGTAAGGCATTTTTTAAGGGGCTTTTACAAGAAATATTCTAACGTAAAAGCTTTTTAGTATTTGTTTTTGTATGCTCGCTAGTACAGCTAATGTTATATATATATATATATATATATATGCATACAAACACAAATATATATCTAATATTAAATTTTTGGTCCAGAAATCTTTGGTCGTACTAGTAATACGAGGTGCTTTTAAGATAGATAATTAAAAAGGATAATTATATGAATCTACAAACTTGCCTTGTTAATTTATTGATCGAGGTGTCAGCCAAGTTTCCGTTTTGACTTCTGTGACTGTTGATTACCTTCTAATACATATTTCTAAATATTTTTAGAACTTTCTAAATTACCTCTCGAAATTAAATTTTAGATTGATGACTATAAAATACAGTTTTTTACATGGCATTTAAAAATTCATCCACCGACTTTCCTCAGCACGTGAAACAGCATAAAAATCTTCTTGTTGCTACAGCTGTAATTCTACTACTAAATTGGTTTTAAGGTAGTATTAACACAGATCTTTCTTTCAAAAAGTCCTGTATTTTTATATCTATATATCACCTTTAATATAGTATCATTAGATTGGATCGATACGTGTAAGGCGTGTAAGTGACGTTCGTGCATGTATATATGAAAATGAACCAGACAAATGACATTTATGACTTAGTCAGTTAATCTCTGTGCCAATTTTCCCTTTTCAATATCATGTTGAACAAGACTGTAAACTGATTAAATTGTTTAAAATTAATTATTAGTTTGCTGTTCATACATGACAGTCCTGTCTTCCCTTCGCTGTCATGTCCAGACTACGGGGAAGGAATAACTACATCAGGCTATTAGCTATAGAGCCTTAGCCCGTTCAGACAACGGATCGGCGTCGATGTTACTAAAAGGAATTACTTCAGCTATGTAATGAAAGATCATATGGAACGAGTTGAGCTTGTTTAAATTTCAAATTGTTATCAGACTTAATACCTTCACCCATCTCTCCAGCAGCACACGTACCATCTATGTACAAATGAAAGATGAGTATACGTATGTATATATGAGACGTCTTTCATCAAATTATGTAACTTAATTGAAACATTCTGTACCAAACCTGTGCATAATAGCAGCATATTTGAACTACTACAATAAGTCTGTCCCATGTGATCGCTTGACTATATGAAATGTGAACAATTCCATTGTAAATCAAAGGCACGCACACGGTCAATATTGTTCAAGAATAGCTCGCAAGGCGAGTAGGAAGTGTACGTTACTGGCATGAAACACACTAACATGTAAAATTTAGACTATCTTCTGTATAACAACAGATGAGATAATCAATACAATTTGAAAAAGCGAAAAAAACAACAACAAAAAACACGCTATTTTGGTACTTAACCTCGATACTATATATTCCATACTTAAATGCATGTTTGAGAAACAACTCCAATATTATTTTACAACATACATAGAATGAAAACATTTTCAGACGTAATTTAAGATGTTTGTGAAATTTGATCAATATAAGACTATGGAAAGAAAAGTACAATGCTTTAAAAGAATAAATTATCTCGAAATATTAAACAAAGTTCGCGAATGAGTATTTATTAGATTAATTCCTAGGTTTTATCAAGCATTACTGTATGTTATTCGTAATGTGAAGTTTCTACGGGAGACGTTAAAATTTTTTCTAATATTGCACAATGTAAAACAATTTCAGAGAAAAAAATAACAGTTTGTATTCCCTCTCCTGTAATTTTCACAGCCAAAACTAAATTGAAAACATTACTTTCTCTTTTATTAGAATTTTGATGTTGAAAATAAATTTTGCTGCTCTTTAAACTGTATTTATAATGATAATCTCTTATTGAAAATACGCAAGTTTTAATATATTAAAAAGTTTCCTGACGGTAGAAATGTCGTAAAAAAAGTGATAATTAAGCGCACTCAATGCTTTAGAAAACAGAAATACGAGTTTCACTATTTCTATAACTTCATAATGATATTGTATCACAATTTAAGTTACAAAAATTATCTCTGTCTGTTTACGTAGATGTAAAATTGTATAAGCAGCGTAAAAAAAAGGGTACTACAAACCTCTATGAACTTACGATTTTGGGTGACATTAATTAGAAGTTCCATAAATGATACTCATGTCAAACTTAAGTATAACTAACTTATCATAATTTAAACACTATAACCTTCTAAGTCTACACATTAAATTCTGAGTTAATTAATCAGAATACACACAGCAAACGCTCAAAAACATTAAATTCAGAGTTAACTAATCAGAGTAAACACAGTGAATGCTTAAAACACATTAAAATTAGAATTAACTAATCAGAACATATACAATGAACGTTCGAAAACCTTCGCTTTTTTTTTCAAAACTAAAATTATTATGTGTTGAAATCCCATGCATGTATCAAATAAAAGATAGCCCTTAAAATTCAATATGTTATCATTTTCTCAGAAACGCCGAATTGTGTACAGTTTTAAAAAAGTACTTTCTTGTTCACATTAATTATATTTAAATTAAGGAGATCCATGAGTTGCTAGCAAATCTCCTGAAAATTTTCAAAAAGACTAAAACATAACTTTGGAAATAGTACGTCATGGTACCATAATTTATCATTTTATGTATATGTGCTTATTTTCATAGAAAGATACAACAAACAAAACTTAAGAATTTTTTTAATTTTCACAAATTCCTCTCGAATGAGCAGTGTTAACTGGAGTATTTATCAAGAAGAAATTTGTTAAATTAACAGAAAAACATCTACTTAATTGCTCAAATGTTCATGTTCGTCCTTTTTTATCTCGATTTAATAGTATTTATTTCAATTTTTTACATGAGAACCTAACTAAACAAATAAAGAGTTAATGTTGTTTTAATAAGAACTTTCACCAACTTGTATTTTTCATGAGTTACGAAATAAAGAGTTAACGTTGTTATAATAAGAATTTTCATCAACTTGTACTTTTTATGAGTTACCAAATAAAGAGTTAACGTTGTAATAAGAACTTTCATCAACTTGTATTTTTCATGAGTTACCAAATAAAGAGTTAACTTTGTTATAATAAGAACTTTCATCAGATTATATTTTTCATGAGTTACCAAATAAAGAGTTAACGTTGTTATAGTAAGAACTTTCATCAACTTGTATTTTTCATGAGTTACCAGTCCCTGTACTTGGGATTCGTATCCTGACGTCGATTGTTGCATAAAAGCCGAAATACCATATCAAATACGAAGTTTTAGTGAAATTAGAAAAAATAGTATTTTTACATATTCGCTAATTATCTCATATTGTGGATTTTAATCAAGTGTTACAATTTCCTGCCCAAATTTTTTCATTATCTTCTGTTGATCAGATGTGACTTAAGAACGTTTTGTCTCGAAATTTGACCAGACGAGTAATATAATAATATTGAGGTTCATAAGTCTATGTTTTTGAGAATGATACATATTCAAATATGGAAAGTGTGCATCCAAAGCCTATAAGTTATTGATTATACGTTCAATCGATACTATTTCAAACTGAAAACTACCTACAAAATTAATAAGTGTAAATAAATTAAATATACAGTGAAAGTAAATTGTGTCCTAATAACAATGAAGGTGTATTTCTCATATTTATTGAGTTAAAGAGCCTTGGTTGTTCTATGCACGACGCCCAGAATGGCCCAAAAATATATTCTTCTGAAGTCAAAGAGCCATTATTTTATTGAATTGGTATTTTATGATTATCAGTGATTTGTTATGTTTGAGGATTGCAAAAATTAGTATATGAAACACAAGGATAAATTATCAAGAGTTATCATGACTCGTAGAATAGGGTTAGTTAGAAAATTGTAACTTTAAATTACCTTTATTTATTGTTTACATAGTAATTTATTATTAGAATAACAACTCCGCTTTTACGCTTTTCTACGTTAATTTACTAATTTAGTTCACTTTACAAATTTTAACTGATAGCCATATAATAGTGGAATTAATAGACCTTTGATCACACTGTAAACATATTCTACGTATTTCTAAATTTAATGTATAACGTACTATCGTAAAAAACGCAACAGTTCATTCACGGGTCTTCTCTTCTTGTTTGCAGTGTTTTAATGCTTAAAATTTGCTAAGTATTAAGACGATTTTCCGCTTAAAGTATGAAAAACGTATTATTTACCTTCTTCAAACTCCCTGTTCCGAAAATTCTCTTTCTTTCTCCCTCGAGAACGCGCTGCCTCGCTAACCAAAGTCTCCGAAATAAAGATTAGGAATCCCAGCAAGAAACAGAGGAAAGAAGAACAAGTTGTTTTAATCTCCTTCCTGAACCACATCACCACCTTTCGAGTATTTACTCACAGTTGCAATACGAGTCAATAAAGAATTTTAAATCACACGCACTGTAATATTCAAGTTCTCGCGCCTGCGTCTAGGCACGTGGGTAAATCTACTTTGGAAACCTTTACATTAGACAAAAATTTTAAATACTTAACTGAAATGTTTCGAATTCAGTTGACGTTCGGAGTGGATCGAAAACTAAGTAGCAAGCGTCCAAGAAATAAACTTTTAATTGAGTTTGTGGTACTTCGCGAACACTATTTGAAAGAAACAAAACCGGTTTCAACTTGGAATTAAATTCAACTGTATTGTTATCCGTTCTTTATGTGTGTGTGTGTTTGTCTGTAGTTCATGAATTGCGGCTTGTTAGTGCAAAACATGCATTTCCTTTTTCTTGTTCAAAACAATTGTGTCTTCGAAATTCACAAAATCTCCTAAATCGATATAGTTTCTCATGTGTTTCTTTAGAACAAAAAAATTACGTGTTTTTAACTCTGTATTTTACACCTCTATCTAAACAGCACTAGGTTGTTTTATCCAAGTTGCTTGCCCCCACGGGATTTGCACACACATACACCTCCGCGCGCGCACGATAGACCCTTGCACCCTAACGTACTCAATCACGAAGTGCAAAAAAGTTAAAACAGGTTGAGTTCTATAACATTGTCAGCAGAAGTAGGCTGCGAAGTGAAGGATTGCTTCTTTCTTATCTAGCTGAAACTCCTTAACTAACAACGCTTCTGATTGGCCTTCAGGAAAGCTAAGCGTCATTGGCTGTAAGTAGTGTTATCAAAGTATTCTATCAGTGGAAGTAAGACAAAAATGTGTATTTTTATCTTGAGGGTTGCCTGCAGTAGCAGTAATATACTAAAAGGGGCCGTACTAAATATTCATATGAAACATAATTGTTCCGATAATTTGATGAAGAAAAAGTAGCAACAGATACACTAACGAGACTGTCACAGGAAAACTTGTAAATAATTTACTTTTATTCAATCCCGGATTAATATCCAATACTATTTTTATTCTATCCGAGGTTAATGTCCAAAACAGTGAATTTATTTGGATTAAGAGATAAAACTGTTCTAAGAGTCTAGAAACACGCAGTTCTAATGCATATCAAATTATCGCAATGTATTGCAAATAATTCGACTTAACAAACAACAACCAAGAAAAACAAAAACTAAGTCTTTACATTAAGAACAAACGTAGTTTCAGCATGCTTTGAACTCATTCCGACAACAGAAGTATAACCATGAGTCCCGTTTCTCTAGTTTTTGCTGTGTTTGTTTGTTTGTTTTTGAATGTCGCGCAAAGCTACACGAGGGCTATCTGTCCCTAATTTAGCAGTGTAAGACTAGAGGGAAGGCAGCTAGTCATCACTACCCACCGCCAAATCTTGGGCTACTCTTTTACCAACGAATAGTGGGATTGACCGTCACATTATAACGCCCCCACGGCTGAAAGGGCGAACATGTTTGGTGTGACGGGGATTCGAACCCGCGACCCTCAGATTACGAGTCGAGTGCCCTAACCACCTGGCCATGCCGGGCCCATTGCTGTGTTTAAAGTTATATTACGTGAGTTTTTGTGCACTAATAGAGGTGAAAGGGAAAGAGTAAAAAGAGAGAACTGGAACTTAAGGTATGCAATTTATGAACGCAATACTTTCCATAAACATCAACAGTGAACTTATCCTAGAGCTTGAGTATGTGTTTATAAACCCTGATATTAATGAAGATTCAACGCCCACGTATCAAAGTGTTGTTGAAACGTTTTCTTATCCCATAAAATGAATGATGATAACAGTAAATTTAAGCATAACAAAGTTATCTTAAGAAAGAACGCGATTCTTTAAGAGAATCGTGTGGTGAATCTCATAAATGAGCATTAAATGTGTTCCTTTTTTTCTTTTTTTGTAGCAACTATAATAATACAGATTCTGTTAGAACAAGGATAGTTTTATTATTATGTAACCATTGAAAACGAACAAGAATTTTGATTATTTCATATTGTTATAAAACAAAACGCAGTAGCCTTCCGAGTAAAACTGATCTCGTAACTTATTTTACAACTTTTTAGTTTCTTTTTTAATTAATAGGACCAAAAAACAGATGTAGAACGCCTCCCAAATTTAACTAAAAACACTCCCTATATAAACCGGTACACAAGAGATAACAAGTCACAAAAGACGATGTAACTTTTATATAGATGTATATGATTTCTGACTTTACTATAGAACGACACTAGGTTTAATCACATTTATCGACCTACGAAGAACTAGTAGTGACCTCTGTTGGTTGTTGTTCTAATTTTATGTGCCCAAAGATAGAGTATTGTAGCAATATTCTTTTTGTCGATAAGTAAACATTTATTTCCAAAGTTTTATGTGTGTTTCAATAAAAATACAAAGTTTTATGTGTGTTTCAATCAAAATAAAGTTTTATGTATGTTTCAATCAAAATAAAAAGTTTTAAAGTTTGGCAAATTAAGGAGTTGAAAATTAAGGATATATTAACAGGTAATTTAGAACCTTAATCATAAATCTTTATAGAATTGTTTACTTTGAGTTCGAGATAATGGAGCTGAAATATAAAGCTTACTCAAACTTTATAAGGTTGGTTTTTGTTTTTTCGCAAGTATAAATACAAAGATTTGTATGAATATGGAAAAATGTTTGTCTTCTTGATATATTTTTAAAACAACTGTAAACATTCTCAAGTTTGTATAACGAGAACAGAACAGATGAGAAGCGTTAGTGTTCTATTAAACAAATTAAACATTTCAAGTAAAAAATCCATACTTACAGTTTTCGAAACAATCTTAGCTAAATAATATAACATAGTAAGTCACAGTTTTATGTTACCGATTTATTATATTTTGTTCCGTATCAACATAATATTAACTTGCTATGCACGTATGTCCATGTTAACTTGCTATGCATGTATAGATCCACCAAACATTTGCTCGATACTCAATAAACTTCAGACTGTTTCCCTCATTGCATTTGTTCAGTAACTATTAGGAAACATTTTATGCATACTTTTACATTGCAAACTACCATTATGGAATTTCATGTGACATAAAAATATGTTACCCAGCGTGATTTTCTGCTGTTTCGTTTTTCCCTCAACCATTAAACATGATTCTTATTTAGAGTTATTCAATCCATCAATGGTATCAATGAATGTGGAAAAGAATTTGTTCTAAATACATACGTATACAGTGTCCCTATAGCGCAGTGGATAGCGCGTTGGATTTTTACTCCAAATGTACCGGGTTCGTTCCCCGGCAGAGATGTCACCATCGTTGCTTGGTCCCAAGTCCAGGATGAGAAAGGAGGAGGGTTGGACGCGGGGCTAGCAACTCCGCCCCGTAAAAACCAACCTGCTAAAAAAATACTGCAACAACAACTTCCGTCGGCGAGGTGTTGTTGGGGGCCCTATGGGAGTCTACAGGGATTATTATTATTTTTATTTTACATACGTATACTTTTCAACTAGACAAAGACCCTTAAAGTGACAATTTGGCACCAAATTTTCAAACACGTTTTTAACTGTAACTTCACATCTGTTTACGCAATAGACTTCACACTTGGCATAAATATGCATTATTAGTGTATCTATAGTGTGTACTAAGGTAAAGTTGGTAAGAAGGTTGGTTTTAAATGACCATTAATGATATACTGTAGCAATTGTCCTACTAAAGGCATTCTCATTAGTGCCATAATTTGAGATCTTGGATTGATTTTCAAAGTTTTCCTTGGTTCAGAATAATTCTTCACATCCCAAAGTCTGGACCCATTTTCAAGAGCATTCAATCAGGTTTGTAGAAGTTATCTTTCGTATTTCCCTATTTCTATAATATGCAAATTAACCACAGTGGTGATGTTACACAACACATGCCAAAATATGTCTTTGTACCTATTTCAATATATTTTCACACAAAAAGTATAGATGCTTTTTCCTGATTAAAATGCCAAAACCTAAATGTAGAGGGTATATAAATGTAAAGGGTATATGCTACCTTAAATAATAATAATAAAACACTGATATGTGGGTGCTCCATACCACCAAGACCCACATTTAAATTACCAATCGTTGTCTTGAGCTAGATATAGAAAAGTAGATGCTCTCTATAATAGACGTTATTAACTTAACATCTTAATCAAGGTCGGAGAAGAGTTTTTTTATAGGTACAGACGCAATTGCTAGTGATATGTAGGTGTTTTGTTTGTGAACTAATTTCAGTGTTCACCAACATAGATTTATATATTTGGGCTTGTTTTCAGTAATTTTAAATCGACAGAAAAATAAGACGTGAACGGGTTCAAACTTGTCTGGTCAAACATGTCGGGTTCGACATAAAAAAAACAAAAATAAAATACTAAAGTTTTGGATTTTTAATACAATATATTAATAGCTTTAGAGAGCTTTACGTTTTCAAAATATGTTAAACTTAGCCAATTTTTCAAACACCAGCAAGAAGGAAATTTTTGTGTATATTAGCTAAAGGTGTAATACAAAAACACAAATAATGAACATAATACGTGATAATGTAGCAACGGCCTAAACATAATAATTTAAATAAGCTCTTTCCATGGGCCCGGCATGGCCAGGTGGATAAGGCGCTCGACTCACAATCTGAG
>NW_013665611.1:921626-925139 GCF_000517525.1 Limulus polyphemus
CAAACAAACAAACAAACAATCTTTCCATGGACTCTGACAGTAAAATGAAGACGTGCTTACACCGACCATCACGATAGGAAAAAACAACAACAGAAAATACGTCGTCTTCATAGCGTTTGGCTGCAATAAATATATTAATCAATATTAAATGACGACCATTTAACAAGTTTACAATTGGAATCTAATGCACTTGTGATTACAGGAGTTCAGAATTGGAGCTTCTCAACCAATCCCATTCAGTGCGATTTACGACCCCGCAGAGTGAACTGGCCAGCGTATCGTACGTAAGGGACACATCACGTGAATTTATAAGCCTAGAATGAGGGAGAGGGGAAAGATTAAACGATACATCTGTGCTTTATCATAATAAGTGCTTCCATAATAAGTTTAAAATATGCCCAGATACTTTCCACAATAGTTCCACAGGGAACAAACTTGTTAAAAAGCATTTCCTGCTTAATGTCCATACTCTGGTTCTCACTAGATGGACGAAACACGAGAAACCCCCAGAGATAAATCGATGCTGCTCTCGACAACAATTTCAGGACGTGAAAACCTTAGTATGAACAACTCCTTCACAGTTGTACTTCTACCGAAGCTTTTTTTTCTCTTCATACACAAGGAAACTCCTAATTAACAGACAGAAAAATAATACCACTGAGATGATCCTGCAGAACATCAGAGAAGCTTGTAGGTCGTTCGTATGGTTAATTTTAGTGCGTGAATTCTTAGCTGATTATCCAAAATAACGGGATGTTTTATTTATCCTGTGAACATTAATGATGGCAATTCTGGACACATAGATCCAGATGCATTTGTTTAATTATCAAATAATTTATAATCTTATCTACAAATTCATGTTATCACAAACGAACAAAAATCTGGACACTATATTAAAGAAAAAAAAAAGTTTATATCTGTATAAGCATCGATTGTATTATAGTTTTATGGAAGTATTTTAGTGTATGTAATGTGCATCATTTATCTGTGTTGACTTAATTTAGTTCCATTTGTTTTTAAAACATGTTTTGTTTGTAACCATTAATTATTTCATGTTGGTAGTTTCATAAGTTCTTGATGTAACGTAATTTTTTAGTGAATAAATCTGGAGTTTTCTTAGTGTGCAGTTGATCACAAATTATGCACCTGTAAAAAAAAAAATGTGCAGTTTAAATGGATAAATGTAAAACAAACAAACATAATTATAATTATAAAATTCCATTCCAGAGTTGATAATTAAATGTATTTGCTAGAATATTCTTCATCTTTTGGATCATTTGTTACTAGGCCTGTATATATGAGGTGCAATAAGGCGTCATGTATTAAAAATGATGAAGTTAAAATATAGTTTTGCAGTTGAAAATAAAAATCCTTAGGAAAAGCTCTGAAATAAATATAATACATATATAAAAAGTGAAGTAAAATACATTTCGTAAATTAAAACTATTCTTAAAGTTTGTCTTTGTTTTTGTTTACATCAAATGCAAGGTGTAAACAACAATGTTTCACTTGTGGATTTAAGTTTCATTTTAATTTTACGTCCTTATTTTCTTATTGACTCTTGATCACAAACTTACAGAAAGTGGAGCTGTTAAGGATGATTTAGAGATGAAATGAACGCGCTCTAGGTGACTTACATTTGTTAGAACTTTAAAAGGATACATAACTTCGCAGATAACAGTATATAAAAAACAAGAATGTTAAAGCGACCAATTGTTCCATACGAGAAGTAACTATGTTGTAATGCGCAGCCTCTCCCAACCAATTTGGTATCAGAAGCTTAAGATAGTATTACAACTCATCGAGATTACGTCATTCACCAGAATTAGACCTTATCAGTAAAAATCGGCGCGTAGTTACGAGTAAGAGGTCTAAGGGTGGATAGAGATTCGTGTAGGTGTCAAGCTGGGAAGCGATCTTTTAGTACAAAAACGTTGGATACTCCTACAATTAAAAGAGATTCTATCAGCTGATAAAACCGCCCGCTACTGCGAGACTGACAAAATGAGATAATACTGAATAGGTTAAAACCTATCAAGTGACTTAATGGGAAAAGCTGGTTTTTTTAAATCGGAAACCTACGTCACTAGCTTCAACAAGCTATTGTTATTACCCATCTATCGAAGTAAATGTATTTTTAATACTAATTAAGCAATAATGTAATAGGCCATGAGGGAGACACATTTAGTAAAGGCGGAAATTTCTTTAACGTATTTTTTATAGAGAAGAATTTTATATTTATTTTCCTCTTTTGCGTATTTGAAAATACCAGTCTTTATGAAATGCTACTTATTATATCAAGCCTTTATTTTTCTTTCAGACACTACATAATGCATAATCACATACATGTGAATCGTATGAAAGAAGTCATGTTGATCTAAGGTAAAAGTTTAATTATTGCTTCGAGTTCCTAATTACATCGATTACTACGAAAGAGACCAAACGTAATACTAAAACAATTTAGGTTAATTTTTTAATTTAAAAAAAAAACTCTTACGGATTGCATGTGTTTGGCTTTAAAGTTCAAAATTCCTCATTTTTTTTGGCAGTTTCCACGATTTTTCAACCCTATTATCGAAGTTAGCCTTGAGGTCCGAATTAAAGGTGCCTTTAAGAGTTGTATGTTGTTTAAACAAACTTAACTGCAAAACAAGAATAGAATCACAAAACAACTTACGTTTTCATACGAATATTCATATTTATTTCTAAATGTTTAATGTTGATTAACAAATAAAACAATCAGAAATTTTTGACCCGATTTTCAATTGATTTTGTTTCAGGGAACAAAATGCTGAGTGTAAAGAATTTCAATAAAAATAAGCGCGAAAATGTTGAATTTTCAAGTAAATCCAATGCGATATATATATATATACATATATAAAATTTAAATATTTATTTTTTTAGTTTTATTAAACTGTTCTTTATCTTATCGGTTTCTTAGTATCACAGGCGACTCTTCAGTATAAAAACCAAAAAATAGCTTACCACTTTATGAAAAAATAATAAAATTTAAGTCAAAAGAATTTATAGCTTAAAATTTAAATAAGTATAAACTAGACAAGTTCTATTTTTTCAACTTAAACTTTTTTGGTTTTTAAAAACCAGGTTATAAAATAAATTATCTAATTAATAACTATTTGAAATAAAAATCTGACCAAAACGAATCTTTAAACTAAACTCAACATTACAATATTTCTAATATTGACGATAAATTTATTATAATACATAACTCAAACTCCACAGACTACAGATATTATTTTTGAAAAATGCTTTACTAACCTTGATCTGATGAACCTTAATGTTTCTTTCGATTTACTCAAAGTGTAGTTAATATACATCTAAAATACGCGCCAAAAACCTCAGTACTCCTATTTATCAAACAAACACCTCGCCTACTAACGGCTTTCAATTGAAAAAAACGTTAAGACGGCCAATGAAGTATTTTTCAAAGAATTAACTTTTTTTTTTAAAAAACAATAATTCCAAAAGTTTGTTTGTTTGTTTGTTTTTGAA
>NW_013665611.1:925742-932186 GCF_000517525.1 Limulus polyphemus
AATAGTGGGATTGACCGTCACATTATAACGCCCCCACGGCTGAAAGGGCGAGCATATTTGGTGTAACAGGGATTCGAACCCGCGACCATCAGATTGCGAGTCGAGTGCCTTAACCACCAATTCCAAAAGGGAAAAATTTTGAAAAAGAATCATTCAATCCATTAAAATAATTATAATTGCAAAAATAAAAATGTTTATTTACTAGAAGGGGAAAGTATTCCGGATTTCCAGCATTATACTCAAGTAAATTATCTCTCAGTCTCAAATTACTATATTCTCAAATGTACAAGTTTCCACAAATAGAACATTTCAAAACATAAATTACATTTTTATCATTACAATCAAATGATCCTTTCACTTTAAATAATCACTACCCTTTTGGAACAGGAAATAAGTTTTCTAGTTCGAGATGTTTTTTTTTGTACACAAACAATTCTTTACTACATGGTAGAAAACTTTTTCTTTATCCTAGAATTTTCAAACGTTAACAGTCATTATGAATTTAGAAGTTGTTGTTTAGCACAAAATATTTTACTTTTTTGAAAATATTCTTTCATTTCTTATCTACAATTAAATCAATTTATTTTTGAATAAAGTTAATATTAATTAATCGATATCTCTGGACAATGAGTCGTGACTAGCGATAGTATTTTCATAATTATTCTAACATTTAATTATTTCACAAAAAACCTTTCAATCTTAACTTTCTAGTAAATTCATGTAGATATTCCTTAGTTTGAATGTCGTTAGGTCTACTATTCAGAGTGAAGGTAGCTCGTTTTAAAAGTCTAATTTTTTTCTCATCTAAATTTCTCTTACTTAAATTTAAAATCTTCAGGTGTTCAATCGGGATATTAGAAGTTCTTTTTTTTGACTTCCAGAAGCTATGCTTATTCGGTTTACAGTGAAAAAATAAAACTTGTATGTGTTATATTTATTTATATTCAAACTACAAATTTTAAAGTTAAATTTGATTACTTTTGAAAAAGAAATGTTTAGCTGTTTTCTGGTTTTTATAGTTTTACACTGAAGAGTGGTCTATGATGCTATGAAACCGGTTAAGTAAAGCATAGGATTTAAGTTTTGTTATACATGTTCATTTTAAAGCGAAACAACGTACAATTATGGTTACACACACACACACATACACACATATATATATACAGATAAACTCATAGAATTTCAAATTATTATAATTAAATACATATATTTTAATTCTGATTCCTCTAACATCAGACTTAATACTGTTGGGCTCTGAATTCAAATATGCAGCTTGTCGAAGTCAAGTAATAGCAGAATAAATAAATTTCTTTTTAATTTACATATATCAAGTTAAATGTATATTTGCACTCTTAATATCATGATGACAGATTGATATTTTTGAGCTCTTTGTTATATTAAATTGAATTGATACTGCTAAATTCAGACCGAATTTATATTTGTGAAATCTACTTACAATAAACTGAACTTATATTAATGAAATATACGGTTATGATATCCAATTTACATCGCTAAACTATTCTTTAACTTTTAATATAATTTGTTCTTTATACTTTAATTCTACTAGCCTTAATTTGCGTTGTTCAATTCCTTCCAGTACGTCTGAAAAAAAGGCCAAACGCGCACGTCAGATTAAAAAGCATAAAACTGTAGTATTATGACACTTGAGTAGACCTCAGTGGCACAGCGATATGTCTGCGGGCTTACAACGCTAGAAACCGGATTTAGATACCCGTGGTGGACAGAGCACAGAATGGCCATTGTGTAGTTTTTGTGCTTAAATTACAAACAAACACTTGAGTATATGCGTAACATTTTTGAGTAAGAGAAATCTATTCCTTCAAGACCTTTTATTGGTTCTACGAGGAACTGGAAATAAAAGTTTTAATATGCTTTTAAAATATTCAACTTATATTTAGAGACTGCAGGCCAAAAATATTCAACATGAAACTTATAATGGTGATACTTGAATATATGCTTAACATTTTTGGATATAGAACATCCCATCAATCCTTCTAATGGCCTTACAAGCGATCAGAAATAATGTTTCAATAATTTTCAAAAAAATTAACACTCACGTACTCGGACCAAAAATATTACGTTTTCGGTTAAAAAGATGAAATGTGACGTTATGATATACATCCTCTTAAGCCCTCTAGTGGTCGTAAGACAAGCCAGAAGTAGTCCTTCATTAATATTCCAAAAGTGTTTAAATAACATTTAATACTCTCAGCCTATACAGCTTTATGGGCTTACAGAAGCACTTGAATATGTTTTAAATGGTTAGAAAGACAATAAACCCAATATGTATTAGTCAATGTATATATATATTGGTTCAAAATTGTGTGCACTCGACACTTTGTTCAGGGCTTTTTTAATTTGCTTTTTTTTTGTTTCGGATATTCGTGTAAAGCTACACGAGGGCTCTCCGAGCTAGCTGTCCCGAATTTTGAAGTGATGAAGGCAACTAGTCAGTTGCACTCACCGCAAACTCTTGAACTATTTTAATCGAATAGTAGGATTTGACTGAAACTTTTATAACGCACCAAAGGCTTCAATTTACGAGCGTTATTTTGCAGCAACGGAATGCGAACCATGAACCATCGGACTCATAGTCCATCACAATAACCACTAGGCCACTCCTGCCCCTTCGTATACTAAACTCAGTGACAAGCACCTGACACCCCATATCGTTGCCACTTATAGTGTTCGCGAATTTGCTATTAACATTTATATTGTACACCTAATATTAATGTTCTTTAGAATAAACTGCATGTTTATTAGATTTATATTGTACACCTAATATTAATGTTCTTTAGAATAAACCGCATGTTTATTATTAGATTTATATTGTACACCTAATATTAGTGTTCTTTAGAATAAACCGCATGTTTATTATTAGATTTATATTGTACACCTAATATTAGTGTTCTTTAGAATAAACCGCATGTTTATTATTAGATTTATATTGTACACCCAATATTAATGTTCTTTAGAATAAACCGCATGTTTATTATTAGATTTATATTGTACACCCAATATTAGTGTTCTTTAGAATAAACCGCATGTTATTATTAGATTTTAAAACTAAAAAAAAAAAAAGTTAAAACTTTCAAGTGATGAGAAATAAGAGCTCCATGTGTCATGTGAAGTTGAGTTCCATTCATATTATAACTTCCAAAAAACGTTTTGACAGTTTTGTGCTTGTTGAAGATGGAAAAATAATTTAGGAAGCACATAAACTTATATATTGTAACCATTCTAAATATACCATCTCGCTGACAATAAACTTTATTTTATTTGCCAGCAGACAGTGGAAGAATCAATGATATATCCCTCCAACATCAAAATCGAAAGTCGTGGGTGTCAGGCACATGTGCACTGCACTCAAAATGACGCACTTCTGTTTCACACAATTTCCAATTTTTGGATAACGGACAAGACATGATTATGGTATCGTATTCACTGATCTTGGAACTGTGAGACATAAGACATATTGAAATAAGTTAGTCTAAATGTTGAAAGTATTTGAAAGCATAAGAGGGCTGAAAAGCTAGCTGACAGTCTTATGAAAGCAAGAAAATCAAATTTAGGCAAAAAACAATATTATGTGCTTTAAAGATCATTTAAGAATATGTATATTTGATGATGCGTGGTTTGTAGTTTCAATGTTCGATTGCAACGAGTGTGCATTGCTATGCAACAGAACTCAAAGAAACCAAACTCCTATGCAAGGTTCCTCGCGTTGGCATGTGTGCTAGTGAAGCTTTATACAATGTTAAGTGCCTGACACAACAGTTTGCATTTGTAAAATTAATAGCATATATTCAAACTAGTTCAGCTCGTTTCTTTAAAATGTTGGAAATTGGAAACCTTATTCTAGTTCTTACCAAGAATTTCATACTGATTCTTTACAAATGCATATAATACCAAACCAAAAAAATGGTCCTATTCAGTGTTATCAGATCTTTTGGCATACAACCAAAATAGATAACGTTTTCCTGATGTTTGAAAAAGATCTTGGAGATATCAAAAAATTATCTTTTGAAAGAGACGTCGATGCTGTAAACTTATGAATTTCAAAGGCAGCACACAAATTATTCATGGAAACACGTTGAAATCAGAATAAGTATTTGAGGTAAAGTTTCCAGCTAAGTACCAACATACATCTGTTCCCATATCACTACATATAGTTATTTCTATAGGGGAGACTGGGGCACAGTGGATAGAATTTGTTTATTTCCCTCACCTACAGTAGCCTTATAATTCCCAGATGAAAATGACAAACAGTTATGTTGGCTACGTCAGTGCATAATGTATTTTTTATGAGCTGCGTCAGTAATGGTTATTTTCAATATACGAAAAAGTCAGTTATCCACTATACTTTGACCCTGGGGTAGGGTGATTCATCTGCGTTGCAATGTGAATGTGCAACTTGTATCGACAGAATCATGTTACTAATGGTTATTTTATTAGAAGATGACATGAAAAATCTGCAGTTACAATTTACTCTGGCTTCATACGTAACATATGTCCTGGGATGCAACCTAACAGAAATATTAAATGATAGGAAGGATGAATAACTCACCCAATAACTAAACCTTCACGATACCGGACTCTGTTTAACGATTCGTCAACACCACAAACCGAAAATCTGAAATTACAAGCCAGCTCCACGTTGCTCTCATTTTCTATGGTTAGCTTCAATATTGACTAGGATTATCAAGTAATGAAAACTTATACAGCGCCTTTAGTAATATTAATATTATCTACCCTGCCCCAAGTCAAATGCCTATAGTACGTTCATGTGATATAAACAGTTTTGTATCCTACGGTACCTACGTAATATGCAAAATGACATCAAGTGTGAAAAATTTACTCTGGGGGTAGAAAACATATTTTACTTCACCTCTTGAAGTTGCAATCTCTTGCAATAGCTAAAGGGCTTTTGCCATAAACTGATGACATCACCACAGAAATCCCCTCAGTAAATAACTATATATAGTCAGTGATTCACTGTACTCCGGGCCTCCCTAATCTTAAATGGGCTATATATAAATGGACAGTTCATTAAGGTACAGGAGAAGGTACTCCAGCTGTTACACTTGCACGGTTAATTACTTAAAAAAAAAGTGTTAGGGACAGCCTTAAAGAGAGGGCAGTATTAAAAAAAATTAAGAGCACATCAAATATCACCATCTCAAGTTTCATCCTCTTAACATAAGGCACAAGAGTTTTGGTTTAACCACCTTATCATTAGATTTTGTCGAATTCATGTTGCTGGATCCTTCTTATATTGATGCATTTATTAACATAAGTTTTCACACTGCCAGGTTCTATTTAGCATCATAGTTGATATTACTGGATTCTTCTTAACATTATAGATGATTCTACTGGATACTAATTACCGTCAATAATATATATGAACCAGTCTTTTGACTGAATTCTGTTTTAATTTTGTAAAGAAAAATTCGATAGTTATAACCTAATTATTTTATTACCTACAAAGACGGGAAAAACTCAAAACCGAAACTTTCTTCAAAAATTGCAATGCACATCTTTAGATTCTTACTGATCCTGTGACTGAAACGTTTAGTGCATGAATGTGGTTTCATTTTCGTGTATACTATTGATGTGATCTTACATATGATCTACCAACAGAAAGGTTATATTCTAGTAAAGGCATTGATATTATAAAACTACAGAATGTTCGCAGCTTTCTCATGTATGAAAGGTTCATCGTACTTTATAAGAACGATATTCAAGGCCTCTTGCTATCCTTGGAACAATACCTTGTCCATCACCGACCGCGTTCAAGATGATGACCATCAATACGCACTATTGTCGAACAGTGCAATACTGCCGATGCCAATTCTTAAGCCACACATCTTGACAAAATTTCTACAGACTCTCTACTGTACGTGGCGTCAGCTAGCAAAACCACGTTAATTAACCAAACCAAATGCACAAAGTCCATGGTTGCACAGTTAGTTAGATTTCGTAGGTATGTCGGAGAAGGGAAAAGCATAAATACGAATATTCATTCTCTTTAGTTCGTAGATGTGCTTCTGTGGTCTTAGAAATGTGACTTGATGCATTATCGTGATGTAGTCATACATATTTGACGTTCAGGACATACGGTGCAGGATTTTAATCTCATATAACTGGTGACAACACGTTCTTCTGATAGTGACTACAGCCCACCTTTTCTTTACTTTCCACGCACTTTTGGAAGTTTAAATTTCTAAGCATTCTATGAGAAATCTAGGCAACAATGAAGTCTTCCTGTTTTTTTTACATTCTCTGTACCATGTCGGAAAATCCTTACAACTTAGTAGTCTGTAGCACATGCCATGTCGGAAAATCCTTACAACCTAGTGGTCTGTAGCACATACCATGTAGGAAAACCCTTACAACCTAGTGGTCTGTAGCACATACCATGTC
>NW_013665611.1:933143-949424 GCF_000517525.1 Limulus polyphemus
CATACCTTATTCATATTTTCTCTAAAATCATTTTTTTATTGAATTGATAGAGCTATTTACAGAATTAAACCTCATGTTTGCATGTAAGGTTCAGATGTTCAATATATAATGGGTAATGGGTATAAATTGGCGCTTCATGGAATGATATTATACAATATTTCTATAATTTGTCATATTCATAAATATATTTTATAATACCATATGCTAATTTTATTAATCTTTCTTTCAGATGTAATAAGACTGATATGAATTCTTCAAGAGGTTGCTTAAATCAACCCGATTAATTCTGTTATGTTTGTGGTATTTTTTACACCAAGCTCGCAACGCAGAAATATTACACTTGTTGTCAAGACTGTTTATTTCTACTACTTTGGCTGTCGTCTTGGGGATCAAAATAAGAGTTGGGCACCACACATTTGCTGCAATTCTTGTGCAGTAAGTCTGAGGGAGTGGTTCAATGGTCAAAGTGAGAGCATGTTATTTGCAGTACCTATGATATGTTGTGAACCCAAGAACCATGTAAATGGCTGTTATTTTTGTCAATCCATCATATCTGGAATCACAGCAAAGAATATGCAAAAAATTCAATATCCAGATGTGTATTCAGCTGTTAAGTCAGTTCCTCACAATGAAGAATTTCCAGTTCCCACATCACCAACTGAAAAAAAAATGATATCCTCGTCTTTTGATGAATCATCAGCACGTGGGAATGACAAAGATGATGACTTATGTCCTCCTAAATCCAATGGACCCACTTCCTCATGATCTACATGACTTACCAAGATATTTGTATCTATCCAAGCCATAGTCTGAACTGCTGGCATACACATTAAAAGAGTGGTGCACGGATGTCATTAAAAATACATTTTTGCACAGTCATTTATAGTTTTCCCTGAAAATCTTGGTGATGTCTCAGATGAGCATTGTGATCATTTTTACCCAATTATTACGAGAATGGAGAAGAACTATCAGATTAGATGGGACCCAGCTATGATGGAGGATTACTGCTGGATGCTCGAGCGTAAAAGCGTAATAGTTTTTCCCTGAAAATCTTGGTGATGTCTCAGATGAGCATTGTGATCATTTTTACCCAATTATTACGAGAATGGAGAAGAACTATCACATTAGATGGGACCCAGCTATGATGGAGGATTACTGCTGGATGCTCAAGCGTAAAAGTGACTCATTATTCAGGCTGAAATCACACACACACACACACACAAAAACACTTTTAACAGTTTTTAAATCTTGCTTTGTAATAGTTTTATTCACAGAATATAGTAAGCTTTAATTCTTAATTTTTATTTTTATTTTCTTAGGTAATAACATATCAATGATGGCAAGGTATGTGGTGTATGAGTCTCAAGGCAGGGGGTACAATATCTCAAAAACCTGACCTGATATGAAAATACCATTATGATTTTTTTTTGTAATCTACGCCCCAAAATTAGTCAAGAACAGCTATTTTTATAAAAGATACAGAAAAAAAGTTTTTTTGTTTTGTTTCCCAGTGTAATTAAAACTTTAGACAAACTAAAATACGCTAGTGTCCAGGGTTTGTTTGTTTGTTTATTTGAAGTTAAGTACAAAGCCACACAACGACCTATCTGTGCTCTGCCCGCCACGGGTATCGAAACCCGGTTTCTAGCGTTGTAAGTCTGCAGACATACCATAGTCATTGAAAGTGGCAAAATATAAGACAAAAAAAAAGGGGACAGCTATCGTATACTTACCTCCAGATTTTTATTGGGGAAGGTAGGAAAACGTCGAGAGTGTGAAACAAAAACTGACCATTGCTCTTGACAGTAAGGACTTTTGAAGACGTTGTTCTGAAATATTTAATCACAAGCATCAATAAGCAACGCATCAAAACAAGTGAATGGATGAATGAATAGATAGAGAGATAGATTCGTATATAACGTTACGACTGCTTTGTATCCTTTATATAAGGATTTGATTACCAAAATTTTGACAAAATGTTTAAGGTATGAATTGTCAACCTTAGAAAGGTATTAGAAAACTGGTTTAATTACCTAGACGAATAAGTATGACGAACATAATTTTTCATTAACTTTCTCTACAGCGTTTTCTACTTAATAAAGTATTATTAATCACGGAATTAAATATTTCAATTCAAAATTTTCACGGAAACGCATTTGTATGGTACTTCAGTATTTATTTACGTAATAGTTAATATATAATTTCAACGTTTAAAGCATTTATTTGAAAAACAAAACGAAAATCTTTTAAGAAATATGCAATTTCACATATATCAAGATAGACAAAAGTACTTTAGATTAATAATTGTATATTTAACAATTTATTAAAAGCATTTAAAACGGTGTTTAAGAGATAAAAATCAACGTTAGCATTTGTCTTTTTTAAGCCTTTTTTTCAACTGTTTTAGGAATAAGTAAATAATAGTAAATATAATGATCTTTCACCAACTACACGTAAGTATAAGAAATATTTTTAAGAGCTTACTAGCTTCTAAATATACGTTTTAATGATATGTTTATACATTAAATGCCTGATTGGTTTAAAGGAATGTTCCACTGTAGATGCATACTTTAATGTAATATTTATTTGGAGGCGGTGTGGACAAGACGTTCTTTGATGATGCTTGAAATTTGGAGGTAGTCGAGCCAAATATAACACGCACATCTGATTGAGGGCGTGAATTTGATTGTTGTTTTACTTCATCCCTCATTCTGGAGTATGTGTAAGATGGTAACCCTGAAGAGCATTCAGTTCATTGAAAAAATCGAATACTCACTTTGAAAGAGGACACTTTACATCACTTCTTTGAAACAACACACTTAAAATTATCATTCAGGTAAACATTTGTCGTTTTAAGGACTATTGGCTTTAGTTAAGATTATTTTTTATAATATGTTCACATTTTAGAACGAAAAGACACTAAATCGAAATTTTAAAGTTTAAAATTATTTACGAATTTTCAGAGTAATACTCTCCTTAAAAAAAAATCAACCAATAGGAGACAACAATGTATATTTCACAGCTAGTCGACATCATTGTTATCCTAGTTAAAAAAAAAAACGAATAATATTGTTAAACATCACTTGAAATGAATTACCTGGTGTTGCAATCCACCGTTTTCCTCGGGGGAAACGTGAGGCGCCACGATCAAATGGGAGAACTTTAACACAAGCGGATTGAGTCGGATTTTTTAAAGCTAATCGGGTCCGTTCCAAGTTTCTCTCTGCTGGATTAACGTTCTGTTTTATAGTAAGTTTCTGTAGACGGTCGAAAAGAAAAAGAAAAGTTTCTTATATTCTAAACTACACAAGCACACCTATTCCTACACAATAAAGCAGCTTATGCTTTTTATAACCTAATTCAAGTTACACAGAAAAAAATATTGTTTTGAAATCAGGTATATAGACATTACTTGTTACACAAATAGATAGGAAAAAAAAGACACCCAGACACCTGTACATGAAAAGAAAGACAGGAAAATATACGGATAATAGGCAGACAATAAGAAATAGAAGTAAAAACAAATCAATACGCAAAAAGAAAACTAATGAGGGTTCACTTGCTTGTTTATTGTTAAGTACAAAGCTTCAAAATGAGATTGAACACTGAATTTTAACGTTATAAGCCCTCAAGCTTACCGCTGAGCCACAGGAGGAGGACAATAATAAAAAAAACGAAATTTATACACACGTTACGGTGAATGTGTATCAGCAGATAGTTTTATTATTCTGACGATATTATGCATAACTAGCAGACTGACCGACAAGAAATGTGGAAGTCGTCGACATAGGGGCTGTTTACAACAGTAGGAGGAAGTTGTCGAGTAATAGCATTGATCTTAATACTAAATAGTGTGACATTCACGACACAGCTCTGATGGACTCTGAGTTCCTGTGTGAAGGATAAGGAAAGGGTTGAATCCACACGGACTTGAAATCACCTGTCATGTAAAAAGCTACAAATAAAAATGAGTAAATGGCCATGCAACCCATATGAATGGAGATCCCGCAAAATGCCAAACCTCCATGTAGTATAACAAGCCTTCTCAAGTTCAGTGACGACAGAAATAAGATGCTCTCTCTTGAGGAAGACTTCCCTGATCGAGATTTCTAGACGAACCAGGTGGTCCATGATAAAACACTGTCAACGAAAACTACATTGTTTGGGCGAGAGGAGGTTGTTTGATTCAAGGAATTAACCATCCTCTCCTAAACCTTATAGAAACAGCTAATCAAAGCAACTGGGCGATAATTAGAAGGCATTTTTGGATCCTTCCCAGGTTTTGAGAGAGGAAGAACAATAGCCCTCCATCAAGCATTTGGATAAACATTCTCCCGCCAGATCCAGTTAAAACAACCAAAGAAGAGCAAGAGAAGCAAGAGAGAGATGGCACAGCATATCATAGTGAACATCATTGGACCTGACTGGTGTACTGCCAGACCAATGAAGAGCAAGCTTAAGTTCCACCAGTGTAAATGGGCAATTATAACCATAGAGATGATCTGCAGGAAAGCAAAGGAGCGATCTCTCAGCCCGAAACTCGATGGCCAAGAAGGCGGGAGAAGTGCTGGAAAGGTGAGAAAAGCACTCCTCAAGAGTATCGGCGATGCTCTGTACATCGGCAACTTCCTGGCCAATGGAGAGCAAGATAGAAAGAGGATGGAAAGAATACTCCAAATTGACCTTCCAAATCTTGCCCCAGATGACTTTGGAATTGATGGGAGAAGAGATGCTGGTGGTGAACTTAATCCAAGATGCCCTCTGGCTTTGACTTCTGACCTTCTGATTATGGGCACGGGCTCACTGTAAAGTAACATGGTTGAAAAAAATGGGATACCTGTAAAATGTATCCCAGGCACGTTTCTGAGCCTTCCGAGCCTGTATCCATTAAAGTCTCCCAAGATGAAAAAGGGGGATGGCAACTGTTCTATGAGAGCATCATGGTCTGATTGATCATAAGCCTCTCATGGAGACAGGTAAAGAGAACATGCAGTGATGGTATGACCCACAGAGATACAGACGGCTACAGCCTCCAAGGATGTATCGAGTGGCACAGACAAGGTGGACAGTGCTTGTCAGCCAGCAGTGTCACACCTCCGTGAACTTGTCCATCACACAACCTGTCATTCCGGTAAAACGAAAACTGCCAAGAGGCAGGTCTCAGGAATGTTTCCTGTAACGAGAAACATACGAGATGATAGGCATCGATCAAGGCTTTAATTCCATCTAAAGTAGAACGAAAACCTTGACAGTTCCAATGTATCAAAATGACCATTTTTATTTAGGTGAAGGAGAACTGGGTGGAAAACCCTTCTGTTTACGACAACGATGTTTTACGACGTCTGTCTGTCAATCTCTATGGAGCCTGCCAGGGGTCGATTGGGCAGATCTCTGTTGGAAGAAGGAGCTCCAATGACTGAAAGCGTGACTGAATAATGGTCCTGCACCTCGGGGCCGAAGGAGAGGGACCCTAGCAGTCACAGGAAGCGATGGTGTGGACAGAAACAGTAGTAGTAATTGACTTGTCAACTCTTGCATCCACAGAGGGCAATAGACTCTTTACATGATGAAAGAAATAATCTGTTGGAGGCACGGAAAGATCTTTCTTTCATTCCCCCTGTAGCAGTGGGACAGAGTGCAGCAGCATATGTCCAAGATGAAATGGGGACAACAACTTCCAAGCTTCTGGATAAGAAATGTTGTACCTCTTTCTCCTCCACCCACTTAGGACAAGGTCGAAAGTAAGAGGGGTGGGAACCACCACAATTATTCAATTGTATCCATCTGACAATGCTAGGTAAACTAAAAAAAAATACGCATTAAAAACGTATTACATGCTGGAATACCCGTCCCTTGAACGGAAGTTATGTAAATTCATGATTAATGAAAAGTTATCTTAGGGCATGAAAAGTTGCTTCCCTTATATGTAACTGTAAAAACGCAAAAAACGACCATAAAAACTGCAAAACGCAAAACTCAAAATTTGTATGTATCTCCCCATGGACCTAACAAACCTTAATGTCAAATTTGGTGAAGAACCATCAACAGGGGGCGAAATAGTAGTAAAAAAGCGAAAACGCCCATAAAAATCGCAAACTACAAGATTGAAAATTTGTGTGTATCTCTCCATGGATCCAATGAACCTCCATATCAACTTTGGTGAAGGTTCATTTAGAGGGGGCGAAGTAGTGGTAAAAAAAACGCAAAAACGCCCATTAAAACTGTAAAATGAAAAATTCAGAACTAAAAATTTGTATGTAATCCCTGATGGACCTAATAAACCTCAATACCAGTTTTTTTTACCTCACAAATGACTGGGTCACTTTTCCAGATGGAGATCCTTCTTGATTATGTTGCGTACCATTGCTTGAATCACGTATGTTCGATGATTCTCGCCTGTTACAAGACGCGGCACTTTGCTTACAGTGGATTGAGTAAGACTTATTGCAGTCTTCGTTCTGGGTGGTCATGGTGCCACAAGTTGATCCATATTTCTTTGTTTTCAATGCTGTTAAGTACAAGTGACATCCCTGTCTTGGAAATTCTAAATCCCAACCTGAATACGTTTTTTATGATCTGAGTATATGAACATTTTGTATCGGATATGACTGAAACATACCCTTCCCAAAAACTATCAATTTTCGATGGCATCAACAAAGCACTAAACAATGTCAAAATGTAGTTCTGATACATTCCGCTCCACCACAGCGACTTTATATCGGCTGTAGTTGTCAAGTGATTTGCTGATTTTCATATTCAAAATTGTAAATTATAACGTACTCAACCCTTTGTGCTTCCTAAAGAAGCCAGAATTGTGAAACACGTGTTATCTAATGAAATCTTAAACTATGGAAAAATTACCTTGTTCTTGAAACATGAAAGCTAATACCAACATTGCAAAAATAATCATAATATAATAATTTTTCGCTTAGAAAAACACGATAAATTAATATCCTAGTGATATGGACTATCATGCTAGTTGCAATAGCTAATAAGTTTTCGAAAAAAAATTGTATCTAAGAAATAGAAATAAAAAGGAGGGAGCTGAGACCCAAATTGTATATTTGCTCCAGAACAAGTTAGTATTGTAAAGGGCAAGAGAATAGCTCATGATTTCACAAGCATGTTTTTTTTTTATAACATTCTCAAAATTAAATACAACAATGGAAACGTTTATAATTTAATGAGATTAAAATATTAGAGCCCCCGGAGGCTCAGCGATAAGTCTAAGGGCTTACTTTGCTGAAATACGGGTTTCTATACCAGCGGTGGGCACAGTACAGATAGATACCTCATTATACAGCTTTGTGCTCTTATCAACAACCAAACAAATAAAAGTATTGGAAAATTTGGGGAAATTTTGATACTTAGTTTAAGCATTGTTAATGTTTGTTTTTTCGTCAAACATCTCTGTTTTCTACGTTCCGTATTTTATTAAAAATCACAAAGTTGGACATTTCTAAGACATCGCTTTTATCACCACACTCCTAATTATTTTTGTCCTTTACATTATGACTTTACTTCTCAGTGGCAAGTCATGAGCGTATGATGAAAAATATCGGGTTTCGATACGCGGTGTGGGCAGAGCATATATAGTCCATTCTGTATCTTTGAGCTTGAAAACAAACACTATGGCGTATACTTTTTCGGACCTGGAAAATCGGTTTAAAAAGTATAAAATCGTTTCTCTATGTTTGATGAGGAATGACAAGAATGGAAATAGAAACAAAGCATGTTCATTTAGAACCACATCTCAACAAACAGAAAGTGATGCTTTATAATTATCAAATACTTTTCTTAATCCAAATGGAATCCCTAGTAAGAAATGCTGAATCGCACTACCTTATTATCAGCTTTTTCTGCAGTCGTGTTGTAATATCCGGGACCTGGAGTATCTTCATTTGGAAACTTTGGAAGACGCTGGGAGAGAGAAAGAAAAGGAGCATATCCTTCTGATGGAAAAGAAAAATGATAATAACGCTTTGTAAAACTCAACTGAAGGTCAGCTTATTTCATATTTATACAAAAATGCATGGTATTATGGTTTACAACGTATTCTATGTGTAGTTATTATGCATAGTTCCAAAGAAAATGTATTATAACACAGATATTATAGCTAATCGGATAAGATCGTTTGGATAAACTTTTGAAATGCACCATTAAATCTTTAGAGTGATGAATTTTAATCTAAATGATTTATGTTATGGGAGATTCTTCACTGTTACAAAAATCCACAGGATTGTAGCAAGATGCTGGCTTCTCTGCCTGGTTGAGTTGCAGCTCTTAGCAACAAACATCGTCTATCAACCTCATCTCACCACTCTCCTTGGCTATTGGTGATTCAAATAAATGCCTACACATGTCGCATAAAAGACAGACAGACAGAAAGATAGATAGAGTGAACACTAGCATTCTCATATACAATTGTTATTTCCAACAAGTTCCATACAATTTCTATATTGTACGGCTACTTACCTGGAATTACACTCTAGGTAATCCTGACAGTCTAGGGACGTTTAAACTGATGGACATTAGATAATGTATTTCCATGGCAATGCACTTGACATGAGCAAAATATTGATGAGTAAATGAAATTGTTATAAAAATAATGAGAAGTAAAAGTGTCATTGAATTCAACGGTATTTTAACTGTTCTTACCTTTTGTTTTACACTTATTTACCAACTGATAAGTCGCAGGCCCAACGTTTGGGGGCGTTGTAATTTTAACTTCAATAGTCCTTCTGGCTGCTCTATCGTACATACTATAATGATAAGTCGCAGGCCCAACGTTTGGAGAGGTTGTAATTTTAACTTCAATAGTCCGTCTGACTGCCCTATCGTACATACTATAAAATGAAAAAAAAATTATTACTTTTCTTCTGTAAACGAAAGAAAATCAATCCACTGGACTTTTTCTGCGATTTTTCAGAAGTCATTTAAAGGCATTTCGTTTGAAATGTTTGTGGCAGATTTTCTTTAATTCGCACAACTAAGATGATAGATAAATCTATTTTAAGCAGATTTTAATGTTATTGGTAATGTAGCATTTCATATTATTAAATTTTAAAGACCAGTTATGAATATGATCCGGATAATAAGGTTCAGGTTGCCAATATCTTATTTCATTTCCAAAATTCAAATTAAAAATTGCCTACTGTCAAAAGTCATTGAGTTTCACAAGTGGAAAAGAAAATTTTAATTCTTCGACCTGAATAGTATTTTGAAAAGGTGGTTGATAAAAAAAATGACACAGTTGCTATGGTACTTCCTGGTAGTGGTAGTTGAAATAATGAAGTCGTAACTAAGAACTATAATGCATAAACAATATAACGTACATGTACTTGATACCATTGGATACGGAGTCGAAAAGAATTTTTCACAGATTATATTTTTTGTTTTATTCATCTTGATGTACACATTATTTTGCAACAACCATCTTGATGTACAATGAGATGCAGGCTGCCATTAAATACTGATCAATAATGAGACTGTACAGTTTGAAGCATAATAGTTTGAAGTTTAATTGACAAACGCACAATATTGTTAATATAACTACGAAAAACAATACCTACCTAAAATACACCCCAAAACACCATACATATCTTTATTGTTCGACAGAAAACATTGTTGTTTCATCTTAAACATATTATTTAATAGCACATAAATGTTAGTGATGTCCGTTGTTTTCAACAACAAAAAATAACTAAATTTTTCCTTCGGATAATATTTATGCTGCCATCTATGATTAGCTTTTTAGCTGATAGAATTAAATTTATTGTAAAAATAGATTACAAAAAGAAAAAAAGCTAACTCGAGATTTCCATAGTACATGACTTAAAGTTCAATCTTATCAACAATAAAGTAATAAGACTGGTATTTAACTTAACTAATGATATCTCTATCATTATGAATTTATATTTATTATTCATTTGAACTATACCTAGTCCTACCAGTGCCACCTAACGACGTTTCTGTCTATCACAGATGGACTCGTGCTAACATTCGGCCTCTTATCACTGAACCAAGTTTTCACTGATGATAGTAATATTAAGTCTTACGGCTAATGAATACCTTGAATACGTTTTAAGTCGTATTTGTAAATTAAAAAAACAAAACAAAACATGTTTGGAACTGCTTCATTATAAATTTTCATTTGCATTATAAATAGACCTAAGATGAACACTTGGTATTTTAAAGTTACATTACAAGTTATAGTCTATATATTTGTATATTGGTATAGTAATATTAACATTTTATACGGCCTTAGTCTAATGCAAATAACTGTGAATTATGAAACGACCAAATTTCATACTCAAAAAATAACACTGTTAACATATAAAGGTTTATTTGGAAGTTCCCGCAAAGCTACACGAGAGCTATCTGCGCTAGCCGTCCCTAATTTAGTAGTGTAAGACTAGGGGGAAGGCAGTTAGTCATCACCACCAACCGCCAACTCTTGGGCTACTCTTTTACCAACGAATAGTGGGATTGACCGTCACATTATAATGCCCCCACGTCTGATAGGGCGAGCATGTTTGGTGTGACGGGGATTCGAACCCGCGACCCTCAGATTGCGAGTCGAGCCCCCTAACAACCTGGCCATGAAGTTACAATAAAGTTACTTTTTGATTGATTAAGTACTTGTAATATAGCTATTTTTGTGGCGTGGTTCTTTCTTTGCAGGCTTTTGAATTATTTGGTAAAAATAATTCAACTTCCAATGCATTTAAATGAAAACTGTTCGATCTATTTAAATTTTGTATCTGTAATATACCTATTGTTGTGATGTGTTTTTTGTTTGCAGGCTGTTTTGAATTATTTTGTAAAAAAAAATAACTTCCAGTTTATTTAAACGAAAACAATTTGATATATTTCGTCTTTTAATGTTATTACAGCCTCGAACAATGTTGTAACTTGTAGGTCTAAGTTTCAGCCATTATGATTGTATTACACAACATAAAAATCAACCTACATGTATATTGTATTCACAAAACCAGTATAACTACACCAAATGAAATAATTCTTCCTAATAACACAAATATCTTACGTTTTGAATTAAGAGGGTTTCTACGTTTGGGACAATACCAGTCACATTTAGCCACTTATTTAATATTTTGTGTTGAAAGTTGCTGTAACAGCTGATATAGGTTTGGAATACTATTTTTTTACCGATTCTAATAAAATTGAGTTCACGATTTTTTTTTTTTACTTTTTCACAGTTTTCATGCAAAATTCGGTGTCGTTATTAATTCTGGCATGGCGGTAATCAACGTTTGTCCACGCAATAAAGTCACAAAATTCTTTATTGACTCGCAAGAATTTGACACCAAATCCGATAAAAGTACTAATGCAACCTTAACCTTTTAAGTCTTAACTTGTCAATACCCATTTCTAAACAAGATATGTGGTCGAGTGATTCTGCAAGCTTCGAGTCTCTACAATAGTATGGGATATTTATTTTTACACACACCTCCCCATAACAGTCACGAGTGGTTATTCCATATGGAGAGGCATCAAGAACTGGAAAGGAAGGATCCCAATAAGGACTGTTTTTGGAACACACATAATAGCCTGTCATGTACCAACTACATAAACACTTGTATTTACCTTATCAGGTGTCATTAAAGAAGAAACACACACATGAAATCGTAAGGTTATTCGTGTAATTCACAGAAAACAGAACCATACATAGCAAGAATAAAGCACGGATGTGAAAGCGTTGTGAAATGTTTAAATCCACAGTGTCCATGTTAAGATGTTACTTAGTCCTCAATATCATCAGAACTACTGATCCATCCTGCCACATGACTGTTATGATCCTTAAAGTGTCCAGGTACTCTGTGAGTGCCGATGGACAGATATCGCACATACCATATTTAGGTATATCTTCTGGTCAGTCTTGAAAAACAGAGTGTGAATATTATATGTCACAGTATTATGAATGCCAGAGTATACACGATGTTACAGTATATATGAATATTAGGTGTAGCAATAGCTGAGTTTTCGCCATTCGTGACGACATATTTAATGACATTACGTTATGGAAACATGTAATTGTTAATAGGCGATTAAATCAACACTATAAAACAATAATGAATTAAATATCACAATACCGTTATCGGTCCTATTGTCAACTTATTTTCATAACGAATAATATCTGTGGTAATAGCACTCAAATGCGTTGGGGATAACACATCTATCAGACAATATCCAAACGCCGATGTCAATCTAGTCAGCCGTCATGGAAAATCATTAAAAATAAAATCATTAATCGAATAAGGGTACGAAGCTGAGTGCTTACACCCACAACGTCTCAGCTTCTTTCACTGTCTGTAGCCAGTTGTAGGAAGATAAATACCCTTAAATTTCTTAATGTATTGCGATATGTATCTATACATACATATATAAAAATAGCAGTAGGTTGCTGCATACCAGTTGACTCCCTGAGGACGGTGGTTTAGTATTAAAGACGGCACCGTGCTACTTGGACTGTGCACTGTCAACTGTGCTGCGATTGAACTCTGTAATTGGAGGGAGGAAAGTCTGTGCTTTGGCCGGTGCTTAAAACTAATCTGGGGTGTTTTTCTGATAACTACAATTGTGCATTCTATTGGAAAAATAGTTAAATCTTGTTCATGTTTTCTTTGCATATTGCTGAGTTAAATTGGTTTTTGAGAAGTTAATTTCCTCGTCAGTAATGGTACGATTTTGAATTGTTCTAATTGCGATACTATATCACAAAAATATTTTGTCGAAACAGCATTATTACAAAATATGCTCCAATCAGCACTTCTCACACTACAAAACTATATATATATATAAATTACAATAATTGTTTTTAAAGTCATGTGACTGAAATCTGTTGAATATTTGAATAAATTCACGTGTGTAAATGTAAGCTGCTTTTTGAATAAATTTTTCTAGATTTTAATTACAAAGTTATACATATATTTCAGACCTATTAGAATAAGGCAGCAAAGTTATATTGAAGCGTAGAAGGTGCCAAAGATAATACAGATACGAGCAACAATATTTGAACTTTAAAAACCTGGTGTAAGTTTGATGGATAATTGGTATAGTTTAGTCTTGAAACATTTGTATGAAGTTGTTAGGCATACCTTGAAACTGAACCGCTTTGTTGACTAAACTCCTTCAATTACTCATACACACACAAAAATATATTCATGTAAAATACGAAAGCTAAATATATTACTTTAAAATGTAATACCATCATTCTTATACTTCAGACGATTGTTATTTAATTCATATCTTAGCATAACTTGTGTACTTGATAATGATCGCACCAGTGATCGAAACGTCGTACCTGTTTTAAAAACTAATCTTACTTACTGTAAAAGCTGTAAATTGTAATAGAATATACTTTATCAGTAAGTAAACTCAAAACGAAACTATAATATTTTTTGTTTCATTGCATTTTTTTTCTTTATCTAAATTAACGACTTTACCATTCCTTTATTGTCACATCATTATTGAATATTTAACTCAGGTAAATATTCTTTATTGTTGTAGGTAAATGATAATACTTAGAAATAGAAAAATACCGTTTTTAATATTATATGAGGTCAGGCATAACTTAATGGTTGGTGTTTGGGCTACGGAACAAAAGGCCTAAGATTCGAAATGTGAGATGGCGCTGAACACGTTCCGTACTTTCAGCTGTAGGGACGTTTTGGAGCCTTAGAAGTCTTTGATTTAGCCGTTTAGCCCATTTGTCGCATAAGTTTTTGTTCAGTTGAAAAATTGGTAATATGTAAATCCTAAAAAGAAGGTGTTTATTTCTCTGTAATTTTTCGTAAAGAAGATTTTATGTGACGCTCGACGCATAAATCACCCGTCACAACACAGAATGAGGTTTATATATAGGCTTGTAAAATAATACTCGTGTATGTTGAAACCTCACATATTTAATGAAATTATATTTTGTTGCTGGGCCTTTAGTAGAAATTTCCTGCTAGTCCTAGAAGAGTTAACCTGTCCAAGCAATCCAGTTTCGAAGGGATGGGTTTTAAGTAGCTCCATGAAAAAAAAAGTACAAGTCAAAAGTTTGGAAGTAACACATTATGTACAATATTGTTCATTCTTCTCCATCCTTATCCCTGAATTACTGATAAATTTTTAAAAAGATACTAATAACATTGTTAAGGAATTTTCCTCATAAGCATAAAGGCAGCTCAAGGTGTTATTTTTACTATATAAAGCTGTACAACTGGGAAGTATGTGTTTGTCTAATATCTCAACTTAGCGCACTTGCACATTAAATATGTTGGTTTCTCTGAACAGATAAAAGTTTTATTACGTAATTAATTTTAATGAGCAGTCTATTCCATTATGTAGTAACATACTAGATATGATGCACTATAGCACTTACATTATAATTGATATAATAATCACAATTATAATTTTTTCAATTTTGCTCTCAAAACGAATTGTCTGGTAAATTCTGTGATGGACATGAAAATTCTTTACCTCACCAGTAACCTTTCATTAGGGTAGCCTAAAAAACGAGACAAGGTTCTGTTATATCGTTCAACTGTAATCTGTATGTCCATGATTTTATTAGCAAAAATATTTGGTTGGTTATTTTTAGAGCAAAACCGCTATGTCCACCGTAGGGAATCAAACCCCCGGATGTTAGCGCTGTAAGTACGTAAATTTATCGCTGTCCCATAGAGGGACAGTAGAAAAGCAGGAACATACCCAGAAATATAGTACACCCCTTATTAGAGGCAAAAGAAACGCACATCCAGCTAAATAAAGGAACATGCATTAAATCAATTGAACAAAGAAATGCACAAAAACTACAACACGTAGCCATCAACCAGGCAGATAAAATTTGATCTTTTTTTTTTGGTAATTGAGAAAAATTTCACTCCATTGGAGAGGATAGAATATTGGATAAAAGTTGAGCAACAAAACTTCTCTAAAAAAGTATTTCATGATTGGCGTTGACTACATCAATAGATTAACTAAATCATATATATAAAGAGAAGATATTAGTAATTTATAAATAATGTAATTATTAACAGCTAAATAAAATAAAATAAAACATGGTAGTTTGTTCAATGACTGGCAGTTTGAAAACGAGGTTTAGTCCAATAGAGCTACTGTAGTGCTTATAAACTTGGACAACAAGACTGTATAAGAAACGTGCAAACTGCAGCCAAGTTACTAAAAGTTATCCACTACAGCCAGGCAATGGTTCAAGGATCTTGGCTTAAAGGAGATAATATGGTAGTAATGCCTGAAGGTGGTCCACTTAAACGTGCTCCTAAAGTTTAGAGAAAAATTCCAAGAAACCTGAATGGTTATGGTACCGTAGTCAGGTCAGTTTCTGTACTTATTCACAATAAAATCACAGAGATATACCAATAAGGGTTATTATCAGTGCCACCATACAGAGAGTTAAAATAATAAGCGCAGACTCACTTATGAAAAACTATCTATCACACTAAAACCCGAGAAGCATACAGAATGTAAGCAGATATAGCTATTTGGAAATATCAGGTTTTCGAGTGATCTGACCTAAAATTTGTAGTTTTGTACAAACGCTTTGACATTTGCCTTAGAGTTAATAGTAGGACTGATAAAAACAAATTCAACAAGGCTTTTAGATACAGCAAAATTCGGTCTTCAGACAGTCCATGGTAATTAACTTTACAGACGATTAAAAATAAGAGAATGAAGTCATGGCTTCACATCCAATTTGAGAGAATTAACACATGAACTTGTACGAATATTTTGTTCTTCGAAGCGCTTACGAATGATTTGATACACTGACCTGAGTAAAATAGTGATTATTTACTGGTTCTATCATCAAGGTATAGATAATTCAAAATAGATGTGTCCTGTGTTCATTATTAATAGTGAGAGGAACGAGTTTTCAGTAAAGTTGTTGAGTTAAATGAAACCATTGCAACCAGAGGATATTGTAACACTAATGAAAACTTCAGTCAGACAGAAGAAAAATTTAATAAATAAACTAAAAGCCATTTCTTGCAATGGAATTGTGTGTAACAATAATACTTTCTGTTAGCACAGAAATAATTTAACCCCACTAATTTAATTGTATTTGATATTGAAGGTAATTGGACTTTTAGAGTGAAGTGTACAGCAGGTACTAAAGGCAAAATCGGAATATTATACGGAGACAGTCTAAATCTTTTGCTGGCAGAAGAAGTTTAAGAAGGATGGCCGAGAAGTGATCTAATAAATGAGAAGATGTATTAACGGAAGATTGTTTTTTGTTTGTTTGTTTGTTTG
>NW_013665611.1:949634-950991 GCF_000517525.1 Limulus polyphemus
TGAAAGGGCGAGCATGTTTGGTGAGACAGAGATTCGAACCCACGACCCTCAGATTGCGAGTCGAGCGCCTTATCCACCTGGCCATGCCGGGCCATTAACGGAAGAAGATTAGAATATAGAATACTTTTTCCTTTTTGTTTGCAGAAAAGAAAGAAAGCAAGGAATAAGAGATCCAAATAAGCTTTCATCTGAACTCTTACATACCAAAAAATCGCTTACGACCAATGGAAGTGCCAATGAGAAAAGAAAGCCCGAGAATTGAAATTGAAATCATCTTGTATCGTTAGCACAAGCACTGAAAAGAAGACAAAATGGAAATACATTAGGGTTTGTTTTCAGACACAGATGTTTTATCAGAAGTGTCACAGAGACATCGGATTTTATCCTCGTGAGAATTATCGAGCATGCAGGAGAAGCCGAAATCATTTGTAAAATAACCACTGTGCTCTAGCGCTCAAAGAAACATCCCCTTAGTGTGGAATATTCGGCTAACAAATGAAGCAGCTATTCATACCACTAATAGCATGACCTTGGAATCATCATCAGTACATAATGAGTTAAAGATTGTAAATCCACTTGACATCAAGTGTACAGTACAGAATATAATCAACCATCAAATAAGTACGGGTAGGCTATCACGTCAAATTAAATGTCAATTTCATTGAAGAAAAAACAGTTAAATTTACAATAACAGCGAGTTTAAAAGCGTTTGCAGGCATGGCCTCGTGGTTAGCCTGCGGGGCTGCGTATCAAAAGGTTCAAAGCACTAGCCATGATATGTCTGGAACATGCTCCACACAATCAATCCCTTTATTCTGGTAAGATTAACTATATAGATGGCTAGTGATGCTTACTGATTGAGCTACCTCTGGCTAGTAGTTATAGACAAGGAGTGGTTATGCCTGAACCTTAATGCTCTGGGTTGGCTGTTTAGTCCATGTATATAGAATGTAAATAACACAGTTATTCATGTCTTTTTATAGCTACAACAATCTTGAATGAAAACATATTTGTCGTAGAATAAAATACAAGTTATAATTATAAGTAACTCCTAATGGAAAAGGTCTTGTATCTTTAACTTCGTAGCACAGATTTAAGAAGCTTTGAAAGTTAGAGATAAAATAAAGAGTTAAAAGAAAAAATAAAACAATAAAGCAACGTGTATCGGGTTAAATGGACGTGTTACTCGAGGTAAAATATATGATTTGTTTAATTACTTGCTTAGGAAGGCAAACACTTCATGACAGATTTTGAGGGCACAAATGTTTAGTAAGGATAAGAATACATTTATATGTGAGACAATGTTAATGATATGAGTATCATAAGCTATTACATAAGTATATAACGTTATGTTTTA
>NW_013665611.1:951784-962637 GCF_000517525.1 Limulus polyphemus
CCGGTTTCTAGCGTAGTAAGTCCGCAGACATACCGCTGTGCCACTGGGGGGCGTTTATATTATGAAAGTAACGGAAGATTTTTGTGTGGGGCGTTTTGTAATTCAATATATATATATATATAATATTTATTGTTTTTTTAGAGTCATTATGACTTTTTCTAAAATCAGTATTCATATTTCATTTGATACGCTCTCATTTTAGCTGTGTTAGAGCAGTGGTTCTCAAACTTTTACGGTTATCGTACTTTTTGTTTAAACTTTTTTGAAGTGAGAATCTGGGCCTAATAAAACACAAAAACAAAAAAGTATAATAGCAAAAATTTATATTTTATACATTTACACATTAATGGGAAGAATGTAACTGATTTTGTTCTGGCTCAATTGAAAAATATATAGTGTGATTTTTGTCTATTTGAAGAGATCAAAATACTGGCGAATCTATGCGGGCGGAGGGCGAGCTAGAAGTGAGAAAAGTAGTGAGTTTATGTATGTGGGAAACAAAAATTAGGCTTATTACAAATTTTATAATTATTTTTTTTTTTGCGTACCACCGGTGGTACGCATATCATAGTTTGAGAATTCTCGTGTTATAGTATGAGCTATTTGTTTAAAGTATGTTGTACACGGATTGACAACTTCATTAAACCCCACCCACTCGTTATAAACTGATCATGTGATGTATCAAGCAAACCCGCGAGCCTTACAAATACAGATATTTAGTCATATCAGTAAGAGCGCGCTGAACAAGATTACCATATGTTTTCTCTCCTGTTAGTTAAAATATGATTTTTCAAAATTTCTGCGTACTTTGAGTACTTTGTACTTAACATAGACAGTCGTTCAAGGGAACTAATGAGTTCTTCTCGCCCTAGTTACTCACCGAAATAGGTTAGCCATCAAGGAAATCACGTGTATACTCCCTGTTAGAAAGGATTACTATAGCTTGAGACATGCTACCGATAGTGGCTGTGATATTTTCTATTGGCAAGTCAAGTGATGCAATAAAAAATACCACATCTCTTGTTGATAGTGAGAGTGGCATGGAATAATGTGGCATTTATTGTTCTTTCTGTGTAACACCATGTACTTTCAATCTGGGATAGGATAATGAGACCAAACACGCTCCAGTAAGGGGGTAGAAATACAATTTCTTTTTAAATGCCTTGATTATGTGCCTGAGTGTTGAAAATAAAGATTGTCTTGCTATGCTTAAGTTTGTGTCAAATCTGTTTCATTGCTTCGGGATTAGCCCCCCCCCCCCAGTGACACAGCGGTATGTCTGTGAACTTACCACACTAGAATCCGGGTTTCGATACCCGTGGTTGGCAGAGCACAGATAGCCCATTGTGTAGCTTTGTGCTTAATTACAAACAAACAAACAAGCTTCGGGATCAAATGAGGTTAAAAGGAATCACATTTCGCTCAGCAATACAATACAATAGTTCAGACATGTAAAGTGTAACAGACATCAATTTGTGTCTCATATTGGATAATGTCTTCAAAATTGGTCAGGTGTCGACCACACTAAACCTGTTCAAGAAAAGAACATTTCCAAAACAGCGGACAACCAGTCTGAAAACATATTATCTCAGGGTAAACAGGAAAGCGGTACTTAAGAGCATAAATAATGAACAATGAATGACATCATCACTGAGTCACAGTTCCATTGAGAATGTGTTTAGGGGAACATAGTATTCGTAACGATATTCTTCTGTCGCCATCTTGAACTAATTATACAGCCTACTCCTCCACGAATTGGCTAAAATCAAACAATACACCTCCCTGACATCCTGTAGTCTATGACATGTCCAGTTTAGGCTCTGACCAGGGCGAAATGTGGTCCAATCAGACATTAGTTTGTAACTTTAACAAATTATACAGTTTATTTAGACTCTCATTGGATCAGCGGTAAGTCTCTGGGCTTATGACGCTAAAAATCGTGTTTCGATACTCGTGCTGGGCACAACACAAATAGGACTTTGTGTAGCTTTGCGCTTAACAGAAACAAACACAATTTGTTTGAATGCGTGGGTGAATAAATATGTATTAAAATTCAAATTAATTTTGATCCGTCTTGTCATGCGAATGTTGAATTTTACAAACCAAAATATTCGCACATTACTGTAGATATATTTTCAGCGTAAATTAATTTATTTTCATTATTGAGCCACGTGGCTGCCATGAGCTTTGTAAACCTGAATAAACACAGTAAACTTTCTATACTGCAATTGTAAGTTTGAGCCAACTGAATACCCTTGCTCATTGAGTTTCTAGTTTTCTATAAGTAATACACGAGCTTAAACTGTTTGTTTGTTTGTTTTTGAATTTTCGCGCAAAGCTACACGAGGGCTATCTGCGCTAGCCGTCCCTAATTTAGCAGTGTAAGACTAGAGGGAAGGCAACTAGTCATCACCACCCACCGCCAACTCTTGGGCTACTCTTTTACCAACGAATAGTGGGATTGACCGTCACATTATAACGCCCCCACGGCTGAAAGGGCGAGCATGTTTGGTGGGACGGGGATAGCTTAAACTGAGACGCTAAAGATCTAAAAGAAGAATATTAAAGTGCATTTGACACATGATTTTATATATATAGTACCTTAAAAAGAAATTAATTATTCAAATTAAAGAATGATCAACAGAAGGCTCTTGATTTTATATATATAGTATCTTAAAAAGAAATTAATTATTCAAATTAAAGAATGATCAACAGATGGCTCTTGATTTTATATATATATATAGTACCTTAAAAAGAATTAATTATTCAAATTAAAGAATGATCAACAGATGGATCTTGATTTTATATATATATAGTACCTTAAAAAGAAATTAATTATTCAAATTAAAGAATGATCAACAGATGGCTCTGGCATGGTTTCTACCTGTCATGTATCATAAAGATAGTTGGACGTGAATATTGTGCAATAATGAACTTCTCACTCAAACATTAATTGCTATGTATATATTATTTATTTTGTTTTTATAATAACGTTTTCGAGATCCAATAATCAAGTGTTCGTCAGTTTTCGTACTATGGCAAAACGAGTCGAATGTTTTTAAACGAACTAAATATAAATACTGCATTTGCAAAAGAGGTTCATTTATGTGTAACAATATCTATATATGAAGAAATGTCTAGTCTGATTGTTGATCAACCAGATTAGGTCAGTCAGGAATCATGGGAGATTATTTTTATTTGAAATGAATATACGTGTTAGCCAGTTTTCGTACTATGGCAAAACGTGTCGAATGTTTTTAAATGAACTAAATATAAATACTGCATTTGCAAAAGAGGTTCATTTATGTGTAACAATATCTATATATGAAGAAATGTCTAGTCTGATTGTTGATCAACCAGATTAGGTCAGTCAGAAATCATGGGAGATTATTTTTATTTGAAATGAATATACATTTGAGTTGAGACAGTCACTTGGTAAGTTTAAACGAAAGTTGTAGCTGTTGGAAATTTATAATGTCAAAAATATCATCCTTAATAACCTTTTACTCTGCAATGTATGTTTAACAGGTTTTTACCTTCTAACATTTTTATTTATATACAGCAATCTTTAAAAAGCTAGTAAACTGTTAACATTTATACAGATAAACCCTTCATCATACAACAAATATGAATATTACCTCGAATAAAAACTTTCCAAAGAAACAAGAACAATAACCGTACTATTCAAATGAAACTCTCACTATGATATTCGGTCTGTACGCATTTATTTATACCTTCTCAGAACATTTTTATTATTTTTGATTTATTAAGCAAAATGTCTGTCAAAACTTTGCACTATGCTATGAGGAATACACAAGTGTTCGTGTTTAAATATTGGTGTGAAATTCATAACACCACACATATAGTCTTGGTAAACATTACTGTAATTTAGATCTTGAATTGGTTTAGATATCGAGCACAGAGAAATATTAGTTTTAGGACAGTCTCAGGAGACTTTTATGACATTGACGATTTTAGTACTTTTAAACTTCAAATAGAAACGTTTTGAAACGTCATCTTATTTGTTTTATATATATTATAACATCTTAAGCGATATTCGGGATAGGAAATCTTTTTGATTTAGAGTTTCAGACTTTAAAGGTGTCTAACGATTCCCGACATTTTTCTGCTTATTTTTACTTAATAACAATTTCTTTGATTTACCTTATAATATTCAGGCTACGTACACGTGACACTTTTCTATTTGTTAATTATTTACTTCCAATTTTTGAGATAATTACTTAATGAAGAAGAAAAACAACGAAAATGTCATTTAAGTAAATTAAGAACTAGAGACATTTTTATCCTGATTGAGTTTGATTATTTTATTTCTCTAAGACATATCAGAGTAGCGTATGTAAAAGTGCAATTAAAAGTATCTCTCTCTATATATACATAAATACAAACTTCTATAAGTAAATATTTGAACACAACTTCACAGGTAAAAATGGTGCCTGATTTCAGAACAACGTTTCAGGCAGATTTCCTTCATTGTCTGAGAAGGACTTGCTCAAAATGTTGCCTTAAAAGAAAACTTTTGGTTTTGGAACATATTATGTAAAAGTATAGTTAATTTGCACACATTATGGTATGAAAAAATGTATTAATAAATACAACAAAAATTATAGTTCTGTTTGCGAGGAGTAAACATTTGCACTTAAAAATGCTTTTCAGAATCTTTCTCACAACTGCCAACTCTAACGTTAGTTTTTTCTCAGCCAATCAGAAACATTGATGGTAAAGTTGTGAATACATTAATCGAAATTACCGTTTTTTAACTAACATTCAGAGCTGTTTTCATAAACATACACGTGACGACACTTAGGTTTGATTGTACTGTATCTTTATATATATATATATGTTTTTATCATTTTTTTTTTGATTTCATAAATCATTACTTCAACCACGTTTGAGCTTATGGAGCTCAACAAATGCCATATTATACATTTTGTTTAAATGTTTCTTTTACCCCCAGAATTTTAAAAGACTTTTAACTTAAAATCCTGTCTTTATATTACTGGGTAAATCATGAAAGTATTTGATTTCCTTATAGCCATGTCATTTTGATTACACCCTAGAGAAACTTTCTGTGGGCAAAGTTGTTTACACTTTCTAGGGATATATATAACAACACTTGTAGATATAATTTGATATTCATATTTAGATCTACTTTGTTTCATCATGAAATACTCTGTCTCTTTTGAATAAAATTCAAAAACTAATATGCTAAGTCTAAATAGTAAAAAAGTCTCTCTCACACAGACACACACATAATTTCAAACATGAAACTACATAAATAACTTAAGATATTAAACAAAATAAGTTTACACATCGTCCACTTATCAAAATTTCAACGCTGAGAAGATCACATCTAAACATAGGAACACACGTGACTGGTAACGTTTGAAACTCGTGTTTTGCCTCAACGAGGATTAGTATCTAAATAAGAAACAACAACTGAGTTTGGATATGGTCAATATTTATGATATAAAAAACCTCTTTACATTATATATTTGCTTTACGCATCATCTCCTTCATATTAGACTTCCCACTGGTTAACAGACGATTATGTGAAGTAATTACTACTTGAAAAGTCACGATTTATGCAAAATGCTAGCTTATATCCAAAAACGTAAGCATATTTTAATCTATAAACGTAGGCTTATTTGAAAAAAAGATCATGTGAAATCTTCGTGAAACATTTAGATACAGAACTGGTATTCATAATAGACTTTTGAAGCTTTGCGACATCATTCGGGAATTGCACGACTATCTTGTTGAATACAGAACTATAAAAACAGACACAAACATAAATATTGTTTATTTAATATTTTTTTATGAAATAGTAAGAACTACCGATCAAGGTTCTAAACAAGAAGAGGATAAATTATATAAACAACGTTTCAAGTTTAGCTCTGGATTTCGTTAACTTTGAATTTCATGTAATACTGAACCTTATTTTATTTTAACATATTATTTTAATTATATATTTTAATATAATCGTGTAGAGAATAATTATTTTTATGCCTGAGTCATGAAACTATTTAGCATGAGTAATAACAGTCTACATTCAAAGTATCAAAACCTCAAGCAGTATAGATATCTCTATTGTTTTATGTTACATATATATCATTTCCTTTGATTTCATAAATTCTTATCTTCATTTATATTTATTATGATTTTTGTTCTAAGCTAAGAAATAAATAATTGACCAATATCAGTTTCTGTCATTGAATACTAGTGACAAAATATATTTTCCGTATGAATTAACTAGTGTGTTTTCAGGCAGTAAATTTTCTTCTTTAAGGGTTAAATTGAGCATCACATATTTATTTCTACTTCACCCCTGGAGAAGAAAAGTCGACTATCCGAAAGAACTTCCCATCTTTATCATTAATGAAGAAGAAAGGTTTTCTTCTCGGATGTGCTCAGGTTATCTGATTTTTTTAAAAATGTGATTTATTTACGTTTATGACCTTACGTGTGTTGAGAAATCATTAGTTGATAACACTGTCCCATTACTGCAGTATTTTCTTGGAGTAGAGGTTTAGTCACTCACAATATTTTGTGAGTACGTAAAGAACTCAAGGGTCAGAATTATATTTCTGTCATACAGCTTAAATATTTACATAAACAAATATAGACAGCCACAGTATTGTACATCCGAAATAATTTACCGAACTGATGACCCCTAAGTGAAAGTACCAATTATGTCTGTATTAGAAAAAAAAACACGTTGAACCATTTTGAGAACCTTAGTTCTGAAAACTTACATCAAATGGGTGTTTACAGACATTTATACGAAAGTGTTTACTTCAGCGTTGCCAACACTGTATAACACTACCAGTTCAAAATGTTGCTTTCCAATTGAAAACGGAGAACTAATCCGTACTATTTGACTGTTCAACCACTTAATTCGATTGTTTACTCACTACACCATACCAGTGTGCGAAATCAGGAGACTAGTACGTTATCACAACTTGGTGGTAAAGGGGATTGTCTCTAATGAGGTATTCTGAAGCTAAATTGGTTAGAAATAGACATTTTAATAAACACGCACGAAACCTTTGGGTGTAAGGTATCATAAAAAAAACAAGAAAAATGGCACAGCTAGTGATCTAAAAAATTTACAATTAAGCATGGGACGACCCGACTGTACTTATCTGTTTACGCTATGTTTTTAGTTGTTAAGAAGAAATGGGTTGGTAGCCTGTAGAGAAACAGCCTGCACTAAGAACAACCAGCCAACACCAATAGCAAATGAATAATGATTGTAGTTTTACATCTTATTTTTACATGGACATATATTACGAGATGAAAGTAGGTTACAACAGTAATGTATTTAATTGGGTGCTTGTTTTAAAGAGATATACGAGTAACTCTGATAACACTGAAATGTGTTAACATAGTGTTATTTCCCCAAAAATTCTAAGCCTGGCATGATTTTAAAACTTTCGCGATCTCTGATCATACGTGATTATTAGTACCAAGTTTCAAACATACATATTGGCGTAAAATTAAACAATAATGTTACTTTTTTATGAATTATAAATTAATGTAATTCTGTTTTAGTGTGCTATTAGTATCCGGTTTCTACAGGAAAACCACGATCAGTTTCGTTGCACTTTGCTATAACTTTGAGCTTCAAAGTTTTATTGACCATTTTGGGTGAATCGTAATCGCTATATATGTTTTAATAATTCACACTAAACAATCACCTACCGGTGAAACATCTCACAGGGACATCCATAAACAAATAATAGCCAATGAATAGTCTTAGTTCATTATGCATTAACAGGATAAAATGTGTGTGCCAACAATTGCAAAATATAAAATACAAATAAATGGAAACAGCAAATGCTCAGACAGAGATCACCTGCAACATTTTCGGCAATAATTTCTTTTGTTGTAACAAAGCAGATGTCTTCTTTAATGTGTGTCAGCATTCTAACTCAAAATCCATTGAAATATCTTATTATGTCATAAAGGATTCGATCACACAAGTGTAGCGAAAGTGATCCTCGTCGTCGGAATGTTTCAAGCTCTTACGAAACTTTGCAAAAAGGCAATGAAGGTGTAATTAATAGAAGCACACTTGATTTTTATAGGCTGAATACTCATTAGCCAAACATTTAAAATCACAGTAAAATATCCATGAATCAGCGCCATCTTGCGATCCCTTTGGTTTATAATATCCTCATGAGAGTGCTGAAATGTTCAGCGGAAAGAGTAAAAACATTGTAGAGAGTGTTTCCTGTAGCAGCCTTGACAGAATAAGCATCCTCATTCCTGATGTTAGTAGAAAGAATCTAACATTCAAACACCACCCGTTAACCATTCGAAACAAGGGAGAAAATACCCATAAAGAAGTGTTTATGGTATATGTATCTGGTTCCAAGTCCAAATTTATTAAGCGGGTGGTTCTATATTATCGTTTTATACCTATACATTTGACCCCGGTCCCTTAATGATACAAACTGTTTATAATATTAAAATACAATATAGTAGCCAAATGGTAACAATTAATGGAAACTTCGATAACCGAAGATAAGTGCGTGCTCAGTAAATGAAAGCCTGCCAGAAGCGTTAAAAAGACATAAATTTAATGTACTTTTAAAGCTTGTGCCCACAAAAGTTTAAGTGCTGTATTCAAGCAATAGTTGTATAAACAATAGTAATTTGAAAACTGACAAGAAAAACTGTTGTATTATTAAAAATGGTTTGATAGTTAAAGTGGACACTTTAAAGTTAAGTATGTAAGACGAATGTATACCTGCACTGAACTTAAAGCAGTTCATTTAAGTTATATGTTTGAAATATGTCTAAATACTCAAGCAAACGCCCGGTAATTGAGCTTAGAGAAACTAAGAAATGTTTGGTAAACCGAAAATTGTCCTTGTAATTTGTAGGGATCAAATGAATGAGTATGGTCCGTCTGTCAAGGCGCTACAGAGTAAAAGTCAGGAATGGTCATCTTTCATCTCCTCTCCCCTGTTGGGCTTGTATTCCATTCCTGGGTCAAACTGTAGTAAGACATAAACCTAGAAAGTAAAACAATATTAATGAGTCTCTTATTTGATCGCTCATTTTATCTTAACTGATCCTACTTTTTGATTTTGAGAAAATATCAAGTCTTAAATCAAAAACATTGTTAGTTAATAAGAGAGATATTTACATGAAATATCGACTGTAGAAACCTAGAATTTAATGAAATAATACACAGGGTAGCCCAAAAGTATATTTTTATTTTTAAATTTAATAATTAACGAACTAAGAAAATACAACCATGCAATTTTCAGTATCTTGTAGTCCAACTCAAACAGTTTTTAGTGACATGTTAGTAGACTTCTATGAGTGCACCATTAGTGGCTCTGAGTATTTCTAACCGATATTAGATTTCAGTCCACGTTTACTGCAACATGTTTACAGCCACAGTGGCGATGGTGTCCGTTATCCTGGTTTTTAGCTCCTTGGTGTTTGCTATAGGTATGCAATGCACGATACCCTTAACATAACCCCATACTTCTTTCCTGTACTAGCGTTTATAATTACGCTGCACTACAGTCACTGACTTGGTCTCTGCAAGCCAAACGACGCATTGAGCCTTTTCTTGCATGGTTGCCATTTCACGGGGTGCACTATTCACTGGAGTGAAAAAACAACAACAAAACAAGGCAATATAAACTGTTTGAGTTAGACTACAAGATGTTAAAAACTACATGGTTGTATTTCCTTAGATATTTAATTATCAAATTCTAAAACAGGAAAGACCACCCTGTATATACATATATAAATATACAATTTTACGTTAAGAAATGTTTATGTTTTACCGATCTTGACACCAAAGCCTCCAGGAGGCTAAGTTGCATTTGAGGAGATTTTAAAACGTTATGATATATACAAAAGTACACTTGTTTGATATAGTTATTAGTTACATTTTTTCCTAAATTAATAAAACAGCGTTGAACCGTGTTTACTAAAACGAAATTTAATCAGATAATCAATAAAGGACAAATATTTTGGGGGCGAAACATATATATATACATATACATTCTTAGACAATAATATAAGAAATGAATGATCAACAAATCAAGATAATCAGAAATCAATAAAGGACAAATATTTTGGGGGCGAAACATATATATATACATACATTCTTAGACAATAATATAAGAAATGAATGATCAACAAATCAAGATAATCAGAAATCAATAAAGGACAAAAATTTTGGGGGTGAAACATATATAAATATTCTTAGACAATAATATAAGAAATGAATGATGAACAAATCAAAATAATCAGAAATCAATAAAGGACAAATATTTTGGGGGTGAAACATATATAGATATTCTTAGACAATAATATAAGAAATGAATGATCAACAAATCAAGATAACTAAAGTCAAATGGCTGTTCTTTTCAAGAATTTAATTTCTCAATATAATTTTTTTCTTCCTCTTTTTCATGTAGAAACTTTTGCTGGAATTATTTTAAAACGACTTTTATTACAAATATTTAGGTTATTAAAAATGTGTTCAATGACAAAATTACCTTATCTGTAGGTAGAAGAATAAATTCAGCCGGTGGATTTGTGATAACGTAACGTTTGGTCGAGGCCTCACAGGAATTGCTTGTGTCTCGAAATCGGTACAAGCCAATACAAATCATTCCATAATTTCTCAGTGCAGCAACAAATAGATCGCTATATTTACCTCCTTCCTGCTGGACGAAATAATCATAAAGAAGAGAAAATGTGGATATGTACTTAATTTACCTCTAACACTTTTCCTTTCGGAAGACAATTCTGTAAAGGTGAATAAATTTGAAAATTGTTTGTTTGTTTTGTTTGTTTTT
>NW_013665611.1:963530-971281 GCF_000517525.1 Limulus polyphemus
TAAATCAGTTAAATGACGAAAAATTAGGTGTCTATTTACTTGTGACCACTCAGTGTACGTTTAAAATTTTATGCTTAATTTTTTGTTATTTGAAACATAAAGCTACACAATGAGCTATCTGTGCTGTGCCCTCCCGATTTTTAGCGTTATAAACTCTCATGCTTACCGTTGGAGGGGGTGGGGATTAGTTTATGGTAATTTTAAAATGTAATGCTATTGATGCACTACAAAAATAACTTATCATCTAAGCATTACGCAATAGCGTTGTAACAGACAAGAAAGTAGCAAGAATGGTTGAGTAGTGAGACAAAAAATACAAAACAACAACCTACGTTTAAAACTGAAATTTTTGGGAGATTCTGTAACATTTTCCATTCTCGACGAAGATATTCGACGCTTCCCACAATGACCACATGCTTCAACTCGTGATAGTGAAAGTTACTTGCGCGTAAAGGCATTACGAGGTTCCTCAGGCCAATAAGAGGAGATTCAGAATCAGCGAACAGACAGACGATCACATGACCATTGAGAACTGTCATGGCAGCTTGGTTACGATCCTATTAATAATGTTAAGTATATTTACATATCTTATGAAGAACTTGTATTGTTGAGTGGTAAACTTATAAAACAGTGCATAAGAATAATAAACCAATGTGTAATAGTCCTACATCTCGATATGATGTGAAGTAACATATTTTTTATGAATATTTAATATGTATACATTAAATGATAAATTTGGGAACATTCGTTTTTTTTTCTTTATTTTTTGCTTTAGAATCACAGTTATAGACTAACCAATGCCAATATCGAAATTCTGGGAATTTCTCAAGCTATTCGATTTAGTTAAGGCCTAATTTCACGATCTTATGATTTCTTAGTTTAGTAAAAAAAACGAAGCCAAATACGGAAAAAGTAGATAAAGAGCAACAGAAAAATCTGAATGTCACCACGACATGATGAAAGGTGATTTGTGAACTTAAACATTTCAAGTTAGTAACTGTAAATTCAAAACTTTTGATACCTAGTTTGTGTCACGACAGAAAGTATAAAGAAGTTCATTCAGGAAGTTTGTTTTTAATTTCAATTTAATTTCAAAATTATAGTTTTTTTTTTCAGGATAAAGAGTCTATCATTCAATAACCTATTTATCAGTCTATTGCTAAGCATTTATGGGCCAGTAAGCAAAATAAAATTATTAATTATGATACGTCATTTTTAAGGAAATAAACGCATAATCTTTCCGCCAAGTAAGCATTATATATCAAACCTTGATATAGCTTACACATTGTGATTTTTGTCATCATAGAATATAAGGAAGGTTGTTGAAACAAAACTGACCAATATGCAATCTTCTATAGGACGAGCAGTACACCAATGGAACATTCCAGTAGAGTCATATTTCATGTCAGTCTTCTCCATGTCGAAGTCCTTGGATTGGTCATCAGCAAGACCTACCGAGAACGTTCGGTCTGTGTTTGAAGAGTTATTTGTACCGTTTCCTCCAGAACCTCGGCTTGTTGGCCTGATGAATCATATAATCGTGATTTGGGGTTACTGACAGTGTAGGAGAATATCGTACTTATTAAGCACGTTATTTATATTTTATAAAAAAACACTAATAGTGGAAAAATGATCAATATTTGGAAAATGAAGAACGTATGAATATATTAATAAAATAAATTAAATAAAACTTATCCAACCTCTAATAATCTAATTGGACTGTGAGTTTAATTGTTTTTATCTTAAACGTATGAATATATTATTAAAATAAATTAAGTAAAACTTATCCAATCCCTAATCATCTAATTGGACTGTGAGTTTAGTTGCTTTTATCTTAAACGTATGAATATATTATTAAAATAAATTAAGTAAAACTTATCCAATCTCTAATCATCTAATTGGACTGTGAGTTTAGTTGCTTTTATCTTAAACGGATGAATATATTATTAAAATAAAATAAATTAAATTTATCCAATCCCTAATAATCTAATTGGACTGTGAGTTTAGTTGCTTTTATCTTAAACGGATGACTATATTATTACTAGAAGCCTTACAGTTATACATAAAATATTTTAATCTTAACACAACATAACCATAAATTTAATAATGTTTTGATTAATTGTGCAGACTTTTTAACAAAATACTAGCATTTATTTCACGTCAACCAATATATATACCTAACACTTCATTATTGTTAGCTTGTTGTTTATGTAGAACTTGTTTTTAATTTGTAAAGATAATTCCTTGAATTAATATCTTTTTCTAACAACAGTCTTAGTTCAAAAACGAAGCTAATATTTTATTATTTATATAACTAACTTTCCACCGTTTTTAACCTAGTAAAATGCTTCATCGAATCTTATGATTTTTTTTTTTTAGATAATATGAAGAAATTTGAAAACATTACTATTTCTGTTCAGCCTATGCTTATGTAGCCTGGCATGGACTGGTGGTTAGGACATTTGACTAATCCGCGGGTCGTGGTTTTGAATCCTATCAACGAGTATGCCCACCCTTTCAGCCTTGGGAGCGTTATAGTGTGACAGTCAATTCCACTGTTTGTTGGTAAAGAGTAATCCAAGAGTTGGCGGTAGGTAGTGTTTACAACTATCTTCCGTCTAGTTGCACCCCAATGGCACAGCGGTAAATCTGAAGGCTTATGACGCTAAAAACCGGGTTTCGATACCCGTAGTGAGCACAGCAGAGATAACTCATTGTGTGGCCTTGTGTTTAACTCCAAATAAACAAATAAACAAACCGTCCAGTGTATTACTTCAAAATTACGGACGGCGAGTGCAGATAGGTTTCGAGTAACTTTGCGCGAAATTCAACAAACAAATACAAACTATGCTCATAGGTCTTTTCCCCAATATTAGATTAATTTACAACCAAGGGCGCTAAAATATTTTAATCTTAACACAACATAACCATAAATTTAATAATATTTTGATTAATTGTGCAGACTTGTTAACAAAATACTAGCATTTCTTTCACGTCAACTAATATATTTCACCTGATTGTTCTAATTCATAGTTATTTGTTCAAAATATCAAGACCAAACTAGTTATATGATCATGCTCTCTTCGAACATATGTTATTGTAATTACCGGTTTGAAAGTTTGGTTGTTGTTGAGCACAAAGGTACACAATAAGTAATTGGTGCTCCGCCCACTACGGGTATCGAAACCCGATTTTTAAAGTTATAAGCCCTCAAACTTACCGTTGAGCCACCGGGGGGGGGGGGGTTGGGGAGCTGAAACCAACAGGAGAAAATATATGCCACTATCTATTTCAAATTATCCAAATTTTATCTAAATTCTGAGAAACTGCTGTTATGAGTTTGAAACAAAATGACAAAGCTTTTGCAAAATCATGAATAGTTAAATTTGTTTGTATTTTAACTGTCAGTAGTTTGTAAATGTAAAACAATAAATTTGGTAAAACAATGAGTAAACTAAATGGAACTTTCAAGCTGTACACACTAAAACAAGATACATGGTATTTTTTCTATTAACTTAATGATCTTTAAGTATCAGTAGTTGGCTTACATTTGATGTCAAGATGATGCCCGTTGATGTCGATTCTTTACTGACTGCTTTATCACTGACAGTTTTTTTAAGTTTGGAAGGATTACAAAATGAAACACGAATTTCGATTTTGGGTCAATCACTTCCCGATTGCATCATTAACGAAATTTTTCGTATTTAATTACTTTTCACTTGAGTCATAGAAGTTTCAAACATGAAATTACATCGTTATGTGTCATATTTAGTACCAGGTTTACTGTAAAATGCATGTTTATCACCAAACACACATATACATATTAGAATATCAATTTTAAAATTTTAAAAATATTATAAATTGATAATGACTTTGCCAAAAGTACCAAATTTTAGCAGGAGAAAAAAAGTATAAATTGGGTTTTGATGACAATACTGTTTGTCCATAGCTGAAAGAATTAATATTCTTTGGTCACAATGGTACTGTCAAAGAAACAGAGGCGTCACTTATCGGTAATTTAGAGCATTTTTTAATTTTAAATTTAAGAACTATTTTTACTTTTAAATATTTATATTTTACTTTAAGATTAGAAATATTAAGTAATACTATTTCAGTAATATATTTTTTAAACAATCAGTGGTATTTATTGCATAACAATATGAACTATCTTAGAGACTAATTTTATTAATAAATAAATACTGTTTCAATTTGAGCATAAGCCAAACAAAAAAAAAAGATACCAAATTTAATTTATGTTAGTTTGAAAGAGAGACAGAGGTCACTGTTGTAATAGATATTGAAGAAAAAAATGACATAAATAGTAACTACATTTTTTTATTAAATATTTATATTTTCCCAATGCATATAGCATAAATTGGTGCGAAGCATACAGCATGCAAAGTTTCTTTTTGTATTTTCCACATGCTCGGGCATCAAGCTAAAATGCAATTTCATCATGCAAACAAGTTGGAAGATTCAAGATGCTTTTTTATGTGTGTTTTAATTAGAATATGTGGAAAGTGTGTAGGAATATATAAGGTAACAGGTTACAATGTATATATATTTTTTCTACCGTTTGGTGTTTAACCTAAATTAATACGTCTTTTGTGTGTGTGTATGTGTGTGTGCAGACACACACACACACTAAAAATATAAGATATTCAGGCAAATTTCAGGTACACGAGCAAATTCTCAAGACTGTGAAACAGTGATCGGATTTTAAAACTCTCAAACATGCATTTAGACATGAATAAAAGCGGGAAAGCGCCCTCTACATATTTATGAAGTTTCCAATACGTATCTATTTTAATAAATGATTTATTTAGTCAAAGGGTTATTTTCTGAGAAGTAGAGATCTCTCACTTCTTCAAATAAATATAAAAAATTAACAAAAATAATGTAATGAAGAATTTGCATTTCTTTGAATTTAAAAAAAAATGCAGTGATACACTAGTTTTAATCACTAGAGGGCGCTTTTGCCCAATTCCAGCATAACAATACGTAAATGGAAATTATCGTAAAACTAAAAGAAAGAAAAAGATAGACAGTAAAGAAAAAAAAAAGTGAGAGAAAGGGTGGCATACATGAGCTTTTTTACTTCATAGGCAAGGTGTAAGCCAGAGTACAAGTCGGGCGCGGCCGTCCTAGAAGGCTGCTGGGTGCCAGATACGGGACTGGAAAGAGATGGTAGACAGAAAAGTGTGGTGAAATTGAAGCCATGAGTGCATACTAGTAAACCTGTCCTAAAACATCCCAATCACTTCCCTGCTACATCAAAGACAAAGTCTAGTGCATTAAAGGTTAATACACCACCAGTCAAGCTGAATAAACATTTTATCAATAATCAATAGTTAATTGAGACATATACTAATAAAAATAATTATATTGCCATATAATTTTCAGAAAATTGGTTTAATGATGAAAGATTCTGAAAAAAATATATAAATATTTTTCTGATTATTTTGTGTGCTTGATACTTAATTTTTTATAGCAATCATACATAGACTCGTTTACTTTTAGCATTCATCAAAGAGCAACATTAACACAGGTGGGATACAATAGCTATGAGACAAACAAACAAACACGATCAAGTGAACACATGTGCTGGCCAAAGTATACATTGCTACATGCAGTACATTGTGCGTAAGCGTTTACCTTGCATATGTCACGGTCATTAAGCGACCACCACGATTTGGAGATGTGGATGCTGTCGTCGTGTTATTCTGTGAATGAGCAGAATTAGATTTTGCGTGTCTTTGCCGAGCGAGGGCGCTGTGTCTACTGAGGCTAGCTTGAGAATGAAGCTGGGTAACTGAAATAAGAATAACGAGCTATTTATTTGATTTTCCGTCGAACATCCAATGAAATATATAATAACTAATAACAGAAGATACCCACTTTTTAAAAGATATCCAAACAGAAAAAACAACAAAATTAACTATATACATCTCAATCATACAATTTTCGTATTATTATCAACTTCACTTAACGACTACACGTCTAAATTTGATAAATATAGATTCTAATAAGTAGAAGAAATAAATATTACAATAACATTTAATTTGTTTTTACTTTCTGTATTTTTTCAAAGTAAAGATCTATGGTTATTATTATTTTACTAATTACCGTATCATATCTGTAAATATATTTTTATTAGCGTTAATTGGTAGTGAGCTCTTTCCAATGGAACACTATTATACTAAAATACTTTATGGATTATAAGCTTTATAAATTGTGAGTTACAATGAAAATGAAAGCTGTTAAATGAGAAAAAAGCTTACTGATATTATGTGTTAGTGCGTACAGCGATATTTAATCTACTATGAAAGCACCTAGCTTAATTATTTGATAATTTGATATTAAGAGAGGGGCGCAAGTTTGATGTTATTAAAGTACATATGGTGCAAAAATTAAATGATTCATGTAATTGTAGAAACTGAATTGAATCAGACATTGAAAGAACAAATTAACAAGTATTCTGGAATTCTTGCGAAATAAATAAATCCATGTTTTATAATAGATCAGCTATTGTATTTTAGATAAATTCTAAACAGAAAACATTCTATTTCAACACAAAAGCATAAAAATATGACACTTGAGAATTATTAAAAACATTTAGATGAACTAACAACAAATATACATTTGAATATTTTCCCGTGATTTGAAGCAAAATCAGGAGCTGTTATCTTTCATGCTTATGGCATTAATACCAATTGCTCATCTAATAATATCTCGAAGTAGTTGCTACCTCAAATGACTTTTTTGTACTCCAGCTCGATAGTGTTCATTGTCCTTTAAAACAATTTCATTAATTTCTTAAGTGCTTCTGTTAGTTTAAAAGTACTATATCTATAGAAATATAATAGTACTGTCTGTTGCATGTCCATGTAACTACTTCGCAGGGTGTAAATTGATCTTCACCAAAATTGGCATGGATATTCATTAGGTCCCTGGGGAGATACATACAAATTTTCAGTTTTGTATTTTTCATTTTACAGTCTTTATGGGCGTTTTTGCGTTTTTTACCACTACTTCGCCCCCTGTTGATAGATTTTCACCAAATTTAGCATGAAGGTTTGTTGGGTCTATTCGGAGATACATGCAAACTTGCGGTTTTCACATTTTGTGTTTTGCAGTTTTTATGGGCATTTTTGCGATTTTTACAATTACGTATAAGGGAAGCAACTTTTCATGTCCTAAGATAACCTTTCATTAATCATGACTTTACAAGGGACGGGTACTCCAGCTCGTAATTTAATAACTTCCTTTAAGCAAATAATGAGACTCCGAGTAACACAAAATATGGTATCATTTAATTTAGATGTTCTTAGTTTCACTTGGAGTAGCGTAACTTTCTGTTGAACCGAAAAAACTACTAATTACCTTTATATTGCTGATGGGTTTTATTTTCAAACGAGATAGCAAAACAAGTGAAAAAAAAGTTAATATGTATTAAACATGGCAACAGTACCATACTCGAATATCAAAAGTATAGCAAGTATCAACTAGGAAAAGAAAACAAATTAATATTAGCAGTCAACCAAATGACACAGACACATTAAAGTTTATTTGTTCATCCATTCACACACACAAACAGTGAAAAAATATTTACAGAAACTAGTAATGACAAGGAGTTTAAACAGAAATATTCATCCATTCACACACACAGTGAAAAAAATATTTATAAAAACTAGTAATTACAAGGAGTTTAAACAGAAATATTCATCCATTCACACACACAGTGAAAAAAT
>NW_013665611.1:971504-977683 GCF_000517525.1 Limulus polyphemus
ATATATATATATATATATATATACAAAAACTAGTAATGACAAGGAGTTTAAACAGAAATATTCATGAGTTAATTTTAGATGTAACAGTAAATTGAGACATTGTAACTCAATATGACAAAGAGATGGATTTGAAAGCAACCACACTTACTAGATCCTTGATCCTTTGACACCTCGGCTGTTTGCAAGAAAACGAATGATCCGCACAGTTAAAAATACCTCAAAATGTAAACTTTTTATGCAATACAGATATATAAAGTTTCTTTAAACCAAAGTAATAATAATTCGTGATTTGAAATATCTGAACTGAAATTCGATCTAAAGGCTTCACCAAGAAAAATAATAATTTGTACATAAGGAAACATATAACTGAAGAAGAAATTTTAGGTCAGTAACTTATTCAAAATTTTCATAGCTTGAAAATCTGGTTTCTAGTTTTTAACTCCACATTTTGTCTTCAAAATCCCAGTGTTGGCACCATCTTCACAAAGTTGTTTTTGTAGTACACGGAAAGATAAGGAGTTTTCACTTTGATGAATACTAGATATGACAATTTCTACAATTAATGCAATCTTAGTGAAATAAGATGTTTACTTTTTGACATAAATGGGAACTTTAACCCATTATACAGCTAAGCAGAAATGTGTTTTAATCAATTAGGCAGCTAAGCAGAAAAGCTTTTTAGCCCATTAAACATCTAAGCCGAAAAGTTTTTAATCCATTAAGCAGCTAAGCAGAAAAGTTTTTTGTTTAATATTTAGTCATTGATTAGATGAATTTTAAATTTTGGATTAATTGTTAAGCATATATTGCTTATCAAGACTGGAATAAAATAAACTACACGATAAAGTTTACGATAGCAGAAAGCAATGATTTTTTTATCACACAATTCATTACAACTTAATCTGTTTAACTGAAACTGACTTAGACCAAACCAAATTGGTAGCAAAGTCGAGTTATATTCGTGTTAAGTGAATCACTATCATACATAATTTGAGTATGTTTCAAATAACTTATTATGAAAACCTAACAAATCACAACGGAAATTGTAATGCTGTTAATGTGTTTAATGACCTTATTTGTTTTAAGCTCAAATAATAAATGCAATATTTTATGAGGATTTTAAAACAAATACAGATAAAGTTTTTTTTCTCAGCATACGTGTGGGTGTTTTTATTAATGATGATTTCAAAAACATATCTTTAGTATCAAAATATTTTAAAAGTTTGACCTACAGATACCTTGCTAGTTTTAATCATTAATGTATGTATACATATGTATTTATAATTGATTAATACACATACTTTATGAGTATCAAAAGTAGTTAATATAATGCAATGTTATATTTTGAATATCCATAATGTTCACAAGCAACAGAGAAAACAAAGTTGATGTTGGATCATATTGTTAAAAATGTTTCTCAAGAATCTTCCAAGCTTTTAAACCCTAAAACTTCTTTAACATTAAACAGTAAACGAAAACAAAACCAAAATCCATGTTCCTTATGTAATTAGATTTATATGTGTATTAAAACTGATATGTTAACAGAGGTACGTATATATATATTCACATAGACATATGTATATAGAATGAATTAAAGTGTTTTTCACAAAGTGCTAAGCAAAAGTGTTTTGCAAGCAGTGAGATAGAGTTGAGGTAGCAAAAATGGAAATAAATATTAGCAAAAAATAGAATAAATAATTGTTTGATAAAAGCAAAGAAGTCAGAAATATCTTTCCGTTCTTTCACGTGTTTACACTGCAGGACAGAAGTAATGTTAATATGGGGCATTTCAAAACTGAAATCAAATCCATTATGTGTTTGCACAGTAAGACAATTATTTTTAATATGGGGTGCTTCTAAACTGAAATGAAATCCATCATGTGTTTGCACTGTAAGACGGAATTATTTTTAATATGGGGCGTTTCAAAACGGAAATTAAATCCGTCATGTGTTTGCACAGCAGGATAGAAGTAATGTTAATATGGGGCATTTCAAAACTGAAATCAAATCCATCATGTGTTTGCACAGTAAGACAATTATTTTTAATATGGGGCGCTTCAAAACTGAAATGAAATCCATCATGTGTTTGCACTGTAAGATGGAATTATTTTTAATATGGGGCGCTTCAAAACAGAAAGGAAATCCATCAAGTGTTTGTACTGTAAGACGGAATTATTTTTAATATGGGGCGCTTCAAAACTGAAATTAAATCCGTCATGTGTTTGCACAGCAGGACAGAAGTAATGTTGATATGGGGTGTTTTAAAACTCAAATGATAGGCGAAACAAAATCGGAAATGAAATCCATCAAAATCTGCGTTTTCTTGATGACATGGTAGGAAGTATAATGACGAGGTTTAGGGTTCCTTTCTGAGCGTGAAGCGGGTGATATAAAAATAATTTGTTTATTATTTCTTTCGCCATTGATGGCCGTTCTTTTCTTTTTCTTTTTAAAGAGACAGAAGGGAAGACACTTATGCTGAATGGTAGGAAGTGTAGACGAGAATGTGTAACTGAGTGGGGGCTGGTTATGGGTTTGTGAAAATAAGAGCACTATATCCATAAGCCTGTATGATTGTATAGATCATATACAATCGTAATAAAGTGTTGTGGTGCTCGCTGATTTAATAATTATCAAACTTCTTATTAAGAACAACCTATCTATTTATGTATATGGCGCTAACAATGAATTATCTTTAGTTTTGTTATTAAGACAGGAGCCTAAAAAGTAGACCAAATACACACACATACATATATATATATATACATATATATGCATACTCAGATGGGCGTATGTAATTTCATACATATGGGTAACTTGATAATGAAGACTGTCTTCAAACGAAAGTTAGAAATTAAACTATTATATATACTGCTACCTCGGAGTTTCACCCTCTTGGGTATTTCAGGTGGAGTAAAAGTTGGAAAGGTGAAAGTTTGGTGCGTATCATCTGCAAAGAAAACACAGATAAATCAGAGCGAAAGGTGAAATAGATTAAAGTGGTAAAAAGCACGAAGAAGAGATAGCACAATGAAACAGACACAGCAGTGTAATGGTAAAGATTAATTCCTTACAGCAGCCAAACTCACCATGGTTTCCAAGCAATTTCTCGTCGCATTATTTTCCTTGTAACTGAATGAAATAGGTGAAGGGATTGATATTTCATCTCTTATTCAACAACTGATATGTTGTGGAACCGTTTGGGATAATTAAGTATAAAAACCAACATTACAAAAAAATCACGTCATGATAAATCCTGCCTGTTAGGGCAAAGGAAAACAGTTTTACATCATAACGTGTCAGAAAATTTGCAGTAGTTTGGAAGAAATGGAAAAAAATCCCTTTCCCTTCAGTTATTAAAAAAAAAAGAGTGGAAAAATAATTATTTTCTTAAATTGAAAACTTATAATAACAATTTGTTGAAAATGAGAAGGATTATAAATAATGTTAAGAAAAGAATTATAAGTAATTATTCAATTGTTGTAATAACATTTGTTTTAGTTTCACCTTGTGAAGATGTGTTATGTGTGCGTATGTATGCCATAACTAAAAGTACGACAGTGTAGTTTTACTCTGCAGACTTCATCGTTTTAGTCACACTTTCGGGAATGTGTCGACTGGAGGAAAGAACTCGCGCTTACAACATTATGAAAGATATAATTATGTTATTAGAATAATCAAATCCTTATGTTCCTCGAATAATCTCTAACGTTCGTCGAAAATTTAAAAGCTAGAATAATTAAACATTAAGATAGCTGCATTCTTCACATGCATTGGTTACTAGAAAGGGTGTCATGTGAGAATGAGATTTTTTGTGGCGAATACTTTTAACTTTGATACTAAATTGCTATAGTTGAGAATAAAACTTTGCAAAATAAACTTTAGCTTGCTACATTTGTACTTTTAAAGCCTTCATTCACAATCCATTTAAGACATGAATTGTGTAATAAATAAGAATATATCCAATGGAGTTTAATTATTATTCTTTTTTACCAATAAAAAAAAGGGATTTATAGAACACAAGATAATTGAAGGATCACTAGATATGTTCTTAGGTTCTCTCGTCATCACCATTCTCAGAAATTTGATTAATGTACTTGAAAAAATACCTTCCTGGAGTTTTCACTTCAATAACTGTTTATAAAGATTTAAAGTTTAAAGCATGTATATTGTTTCAAAAGAAAAATAAATTTGGATAACAAAATTAAATAGGTACAAAGTTAATCTTACGGGAAAGTAAATATTCTGAACATTTTCATTATTTTTATGTACGTAGTTTATGCATTTCAACAATAACTTTGAAACCGTTTATCTTTCTACTCGTGTAAATAATACATATTTAATAACAAACTGATATATACTTCTGTGTATAGGTGTTTACGAAGAGATTTTGTGCTGGCAAATCCTATCTCATATTTGCAAAGGAAATAGCTGCTCGTGTACGACCACAACAGCCAAAATCAATGTAATTATTATTATTACACATGTTTTGTTCATGTGGTTTCTGCTTATAAGAAAATACTCAGGAAAGTGGACATAACACAATCACCTAATAGCCAGTTACTGTTTAAGTTGCTTGCGGGACTTTCTATATTTAAGTAATAAAATAAAATAAAATCTAATTAATTTAATTAAATATTGTAAATAAATAAATTAACACCGTAAAGCAACATATTTGTCTGGTGTCATTATATTCCAAACATTTTAGAACTTATATCGTATGCTTTCGGTTAGCAAATGAAAGAGCATTGTATAACAATTCAATAAGGTAGATCCTTTTCATGTCAAGGTATTATTACTTTTTTTAAAGATTTTAATTCAGTTGCTTTAGCAGTTAGCGTAACAGTGATCAAGTTAACAGACTCTAAAAGGGTTAGTGAACCATGTTACAAAAATTTCCCAAGTCAGAAATTACTTATATAAAAACGTACTATTTTGACAGTTGAACATAAACCATACACATTTTAACATGTTTTCATTTGGTCTCCTTAAAGACCGTAAAAACCGAGCAAAAAATAATATTCATTAAAACACGAAATCGGAACAATAGCCTAAAACGTAATAGAAAATAATCTCTGAGTGAAAAATAGATATTTTTATTGAAACAGGTGCAATAAATAGTGGAATTGAAGAACAAATACGCTTCAGACAAAACTTTAAAAAAAAAGGATGCAATACAAAAATGAACATGAATCAGTATGGACCACCGAAGTGCAACAGTTTTAGTAGGATTTACTTGTACTTGAGCAAAAAGGATGCAAACATGCATAAAGAAAGCAAATAACATCACAGTAACAGTACTTTATGTACTTACGGTGCTTATAGATAAAGGTTGTTGATTTAGATAACTCATAATTAATACAAATGCAAACTCTTTAACTATATTTTCTTCTTTGGAGTTGCTGTTTCATGTTTGTAATGAGGTCTACTTTGTACTTAGGCAACACAGATGATTTTAAAATCCAGAGGAAAAACAGAGTATAGTGTATGAAAAACGTAAAAGTATATTGCCCATATTAATTAACATTTTAAGCGTGTAGCCCAACCTTACTAGATATTTTTGAGCTACTCATTGAAAGACTTAAAAATGAATTAAAAAATAAAAACCTTGAAACAGTGTCAAAAATCATTATATATATATATATATATTGTAATACATACGGATGCAAAACCTTTCTCTTAAAGACTTCCCCCCTCCTCTGTGCTGCAGGCTTAAAAGCTAAAAAACGGGTGTCGATACCCGTGGTAGGCAGAGCACAGATAGTCCATTGGGTAGCTTTGTGCTTAGCAGGAAACAAACTTAAAGGCTTCATAAAGGTTTTTAAAGGCTTATTAGATTAATCTTGAAACACCTATATTTACATACTTTATGTATTATTAGTTTCTAATTTTAAAATATTATGTTATAGTTATTATTTTATTAGCTAATCTTGTTTTACATATTCACACAAGTTCACTGATATTAGCCCCCCAGTGGCACAGCGGAATGTCTGCGGACTTATAACGCTAGAAAGCGGGTTTCGATACCCGTGGTGGGCAGAGCACAGATAGCCCATTGTGTAGCTTTGTGCATAAATTCAAACAAACAAACAAAAAAACACTGATATTATATTTCACTTAATGATATGATTCATTTATGGATATCATACATTTCTTAAAAAAAAGAGAAAATTAAAATC
>NW_013665611.1:977693-983058 GCF_000517525.1 Limulus polyphemus
CATACATTTCTTAAAAAAAAGAGAAAATTAAAATCATGTCACGATATTTATGTACGTTCAATAACAATTTAACAAATCCATCTCATAACTTCCGTTTTTGGTACAACAAATCCATCTCATAACTTCCGCTTTTGGTACAACAAATCCATCTCATAACTTCCGTTTTTGGTACAACAAATCCATCTCATAACTTCCGCTTTTGGTAGAAAAATTGGCATAAAAATTAAAATTTTCCTTATAGATAGGAATTATCACTTTTTTTTAATGAAAAAACTGTACTGGATTTGGAATATCTGTATATAAGAAGAGAAATGTTTGGCTTACTAATATTATGTTCACCTCTAAACTTAAATCAAAAACAAAAACAGTGTTCTTCGGAAAAGGCGTATTTCTGCTCATTATGTTACAGGTGAACGACCTAAATTACAGATTATTTATTTCGTGTTTTACAACGTGAGTCCAAACAACTTTCATGTGTAAACTGAAAACGTTACTATAGTTCCTGAGAAAAAGGTACAGACGTAGGTTCAAGCAATAAAATTTGTTCGTATTAAAGGGAATTCATTTAATTCTAGATATTGGTGAGGTTTGCATGTTGTCCTCTGAAAATCCGTTAAACTCAAGGTAATTCTTTCTACATTGCAAATTGTTCTTTATTTACCAGGGAAAATAAGATCTTAAGTATAGATTTTGAGCATATGTCAGAACACAGAACATACGCAATTTATGTTCTTTATTTACCAGTGAAGATAAGATCTTAAGTATAGATTTTGAGCATATGTCAGAACACTGAACATACGCATTTTAGTGTATTGAAAATTGCGTATTAAAATAGAGTAAGCAGAGAATGCAAGTTGTTGAGGAGTATATTATATATATATGTATGAGATGTCTATGTTGTTTTTGTAGGGCAAATATATATTCAGCATTATCCGCGCTCTGTCCATCTCGGAGAATCAAACCCCTGTTATAGTACTCTTTTGACTTGTGAATATTTAAAGTTTCCCAGTTTGGACAGGTTTATTGACCATAACAGGATAACAATTAAAACAGAATATTACAAAAATGTTTTTTTTAGCCTTAAGTGACATAAAATTGGAATATTGTGTTCCTTTAATAAGAAATGCACTGGTTAAAAACGGCTTGTTTTTTCACATGAACGACATCTTATGCACACAGTGGGCTAAATAGCCAGATCATGCATAGCTGAACTACGGACCAGAGAGAGAGACGATTAGTCGACCGTTAACATCGGTCAACTGAAAAACCGCTGATTTTAACTGAATAGCAAGTTTGATTATAACTCATCAATAGTTAAAAATGCGAAGAGTGTTTGGTGGCACCATGTCTTGAACCCGAAACTCTCGGAACCTCGATACGCTAACACTAGGCCCTCTAAAATAGCACCCAACGACTATATTAATTTAACTTGAGAACCTAAAATCAATGTGTATAATCAGTAAATTGTGGTTCGTTTATAAATTTTCCACCGGGAGAAAACAAAATAAAACAATTTAATAGTTGTCAGTATTTCAAGTTACTCAATATACTGGTAACGAAAATAGTAAATATCGGAAGTAAAGTCCAAACGTAATACTGTTCTCTAAGAAGACACTCTGTATTTATGGACAGCTAAGCTATTCGATGATATTAATATTTATTTTATTGTCTTATAAATTCTGTCTGTGCGGACGTAACAGATAAAAAAATGACAATTAAAGTTAAACGAATGAAAAAAAAAATCTTCAGCGACACAGTGCTATGACCAAATACGCTGGTGAACGACACAAAAAATATAGCCTTTTCTTTGTTGTTAAACACAAAACTACACTTCAGCCCAGCTTATTTTATTTCAATTACTAATGTTTAGAGATATATGAGTTATAACACAAGAGCCAACAAAATACACATGGTTGTAGATATTAATTAAGCATAGCTATCAAACACAGTTCCCAAGAAGGAAATATATTTAGATCTTCTTACGTCCAATTATATATATAGACAACAGAAATATATGTACTTGCCCTACTGGTGACTTGGACTTTAACACCTTTCCTAAGAAAAGCCAATCCAGAAAATGAAATTACAGATAAAATTTCATTAGCGCATCACAAAGCGCTAGTAAAGAACGCTTCTACGGCATCAGGTACATGCACTAGGAGAATGAATATTACAAACGTGGAGGTTCAAGAGCTTGCATTAATGCTGTTGCCTAGAAACCGATATATATATATATATATGCCATCAATTCATACAGCATGCACCAACAAGACGCTGGAGATAACCAGTTGCAGTAAATCGAAAGTACAAAAAAACAGAAAACATTTGGAAGAAATAGAACGTTTAAGACCAATTTTGCACAAAAATGAAAATAATACACATATGATCAGTACCTTGCCTGTTAACGTACAGTTTCAAAACCTAGATTCGTCATAAATAAAATAGACCATTTACATTTATCCATTAGAATCGATTTCACGCCATAGGTATGTGCTGCCTGCAAACAAACAAAAAACAAACAGAAATCGATGTGGGAATATTACGGATCATGCGCAGCTTGAGATTGAAATGTAACTAGTATCACGTGACTATTATCTCCTTGCTTGCCTTTTAGTTTGTCTTATTTCAATTTTACAGAGCTCACGTTGAACATCAATTAATTCAGAACTATGTAAATATATCCGTTAAACTGAAAATATAAAAGCCCAAAACATGACTTACCTATAATTTCATTTTTGATTTTAAATTATTTTTCCAAGTACATCTGTGCATCCATAATTTTGTGGAAAGCGATTTTGAGGTTGTAGTTAATAGTTGAATACCGAAATATACATATATATTCTTCTGAAGCAATGTAAAGGTCACTTAAATAGTGGATAAAAACTATTTCGACTGAATCCTGTTGTTCATTTCACGTTGATACCAGAGCTCCTTCCTATTGTATGTCAAGATGTTTACAAATGTGTTTGGAAGATGAAAACTTCCAGTATTGGAAGGGAAATTGGATACACACAAAAGCCTAACTTCGTATCTTATTACTAGTAGTTTGCCCATTTCTTTTATTCAGGTTTTAGATGAAGTGAAAGTCTGATAAGAACTAGAAGTATAGAAGAGGGTTACGCATAGTATGAAGGAAGCTCATGATCTAAATTAAATAAGGGTGTTTTACGGATAATCTGATCCGTTGCTGGAACAAGAGGGAATTCTCAATAGCCGCGGCTGTAATTAAATCTCAAATCGGTCAAGAGATGGATCTGTGAGCTAAAAGTCTGTACTTGAAAAACATCAGAGCCATTCTATGAGCCGCTATACCGCAGCTAAAAACCATAGCAACATAAGCTAGTACTCTATAAAATCTAGTGATAGAACGTTACTTGCTTATAATTTAATCTGATTTCAGTTTCTCACTCAAACTTTTAATATTGGCTTTTGTAGTACAAAAAAAACAACAACAAACAACGTTAGTGTTTTTATGTTATAAATCACATAATTATTTAATTAGTTTTAGATAATTTGATTTACCACTTCCAACCTTATGATAGGACTGAATAAACTTAAACACAAATAATTAAATTTCATCTTATAACATTGACTGCTTAGTTTAGAACAGTATATGTATTTGGATACATGTAGTCAAAAATATTTTCATGGAGTTCTTGAATATTATAATTCATTTTCTTGAAATACAATTATTTCATTAGATCTAGGAAATATCTCTGTTTATGTTAGTGTAATATTCATTAAATAAGTCACAGGATATAACTGTAATACGATAATGTGACATAAAAGTAATATGCCACTATTTATTGAGCAAGATGGCGCTCTTAACACATTTCTTATTCCTGAATAATAAAAGGTAAATTATCACGAAAGTTTAGAGGAATGCTGAGAATTGGAATAAATAGATTATATCTGGAATTATTTGAAATAACGAAGAATATACATTTAAAACTTGAATAGGATCTAAGAGCTAATATATACATATATATATATATATATGTATAATTAATTAGTTCTTGTTTAAATACATGGCATATTATAACGTATTTATTTTACAAAAAAGGTAGCCTTTTTTCATAATCGAGATAAAATATTGTACACAAAACACGTCAAGAGCTTACAGAAATGCAGAATTAAACTGATATAGTAAGTATGTTTGTAAAAGGCTGCTGTATGCAGTTTGTAAGAAGTACTTTAGGTAATTAAAAAACACGTAGTTCGAGAGATTTCTGTATAAGAATCACCAGGGTAAGTTACTCAACTTAAAGTATAGAATATTACATGAACTTAATAGTGACATCACAATGAAATTATGCTAAGAAATACTTATCAGATAACGAAAAATTCCTCATCATAGTTAAAATTATGTTTACTTTGGAATACAGACTGTTTCAACGAAAAATATCATTTTTATGATTAATTTCTTTAAACACAGACTGTTTCAACGAAAAATATCATTTTTATGATTAATTTCCTTAAACACAGACTGTGTTTTAACTGAAAATATCATTTTGAGGTTAATTTCCTTGAATACAGACTGTGTTTCAACTAAAAATAAACAAATTATGTGTTAAGAATAATTTCTTTAAATAAACTGTGTATAAACTAAAAAGGATTATTTTAAAGTTAATTTCCTTAAATACAGACTCTGTTTTAAGTAAAAAGATTATTTTGAAGGTTAATTTCCTTAAATACAGACTGTATTTCAACTAAAAAATAGAATTTTCAAGGTTAATGTTCTTAAATACAGATTGTGTTTGAAATAAAAGAGCTATTTTTAATGCTAATTTCCTTAAATGAAATAGGCGTAATTTATTAATTAGCACTATGAATTTCGTTATAGATTCGTTCTACTAAATAGGAAGTACAATCTTGAAAAAAATAGCTTCTTCTTTTTTCTTATTTACGCAGGAATTAACTTAGGTTAAAAAGTTTTGAGGTAACAAATATCCTTAATCATTCATAAACATTGAAATTAATTTACAGTTAATTAGTAAGACCAAATTCGCTTAAATTCGCTTTACTGTAAGAGTTGTAGTGTCATTTAAGTTTCTTTTTTTTCACTAGTTTCAAACAGCGCATAAATCCGTTAAGGTTTTCAACTATTTTATACCGTCCTTAAGATGCCTTCATTTAGAAAACTACAAAACACTATTTGTTGTAATCCATGTTGTGACGAATTTATTATTCTATATTTGTTTTGATATCGATGTTTATTTAAATTTAATCTATATTTAGAAATGTATATAAATTATACTGTTAAATATGTATTGCGAAACTCCCGCCTATTCTTTAAAGTTGTAAAAGATTCTCGAGTGTAAGAATCAACAATATATGTGTGTAAGTAAACGCTAATGTAGCTTTG
>NW_013665611.1:983603-993272 GCF_000517525.1 Limulus polyphemus
CCTGTTAAGTGAACTATACCTACGTCAACTCGAAATTAACTCGCTCATCGTCAACCCTCGATAAGATATTAAGGGAGTTCAAGACTAGAAAGAAGACTTTATATTGCTTGTAAGTTTGTGAAATTTTTGTATATAAATCGTTGTTCGTAATAACTATTTGTAATAACTGTTATTGTAAATTGTATTGATGTTTGTATATTAAAACATATTTGTATTAAAAAGAAAACTATGTGTATCAATCTTGTTGACAAATATCGTAAACCGACTATATATCGGCATTTATTTAACTGCCAAATCCAAAGTACAATTTAACAACTAAATTTAAATTATCATTTAGGTCGGTTTCAGACCATTAAAAATTGTAATACGTAACAATGGATAACTGTGAAATTGTTCACAATGTTCATCATTTTATGATATTTCAAACTTGGCATGTTTAAAACAAAAAAGTCCTCCTGATAGATTATGCTTCCAACTCGAATCTATCAAATCGTAACTATGATAAAACTAACTGGAAGGTTACGCATTTTTTTTTATTATAAGAAAAGTTATCTTAGCAGCCTGTCCGATAATATAAAAATATTTTACTGTGGCGAGAAGAAAAATTTATATTCATTTTATTATTCCATATATTACAGTTCTAAACGTTATTTAGCTTTGATGTCACAGACTGATGTAACTCTCGTGTGACACAACCTAAATAAGCTATTTATGTGCCCTAAGAATTACAAATGGTCGGTTCTCGAAATATTGAATTAAAATATATATAGCATGCGTTTTAAGTATTTTATGCTGTAGTTCCAAATGTCTTTAGGTTTTAAAGTTATAATACGTTCGTACTTATGTGATTATGTTTACAAGAAACAGTTTCTTGCGCGTGAACTAATAACAAATTCATGACCAATTTATAAAAATAAGGCATAAAAACAGCGATTTTAAAACTAAGTATAAAGTTTAACCAAAGTACAGCCTTACAATGTTAAAAACCAAACGTTTACATTGAATACTTAAAACTATAAAAAGGACCATTCGTTTCCATGCAAATAAGCCTTTGTTTCAAAACGTTCCATATCGACTTTACCCTGAAAATAGCTTTATGATATAACAAAAACAGCATTAGGGAGACAAGAGGTAGGCTTTACGCATGTTAGGCCTACTTTGCAGGAAATATTACTTGTTAATGGTGAATTCATACAAAAATGTTTCGAGTGCTTATCATAACACACTTTTAAATTAAAATTATTAATAAAAAAAAATCGTTTTCTGGTAAATAAACGAAAAACAACAACAAAAACTAAAATCACATCAGTTTATGATTTTCATTTTGATTGTAACAGTAATGCCATCTGTATCAATAAATATAACCAATTGTTAGATTTATATTATATTTTCACATTATTTTACAAAGTATTAGGGAAAAGTATATTTTTAACATTAGCAAAATTATACTTATAAAACCTAGTATTGCATTAAAATATCACAATGAAAATTTTATAACCAAAACCTAATGCTTTAAATCATGCTTTCAAGTATAATGATATCTTAGTTTATTATTATTTTCTCAACTTATGAAATAAAATACGAATTCCTTGGTTGTCTCTTGCTTAACCTTAATAATTTGAGTCTATTTTCGCTACTTAAAAATATATAAAATACTTATGTGGCTAGCATTTGCACCAAAATTGTATGACGAATGAGCTAAGAATAAAAACAAAATATGTAAGAAAGTTTCAATTATCAACAAAAGTTATATAATTTATAATTGAAATAAATCTATAATCTGCTAACTCTGTAGATGATGTTTTCTAAATATTTCTGAATGAAGTTCTAGTTCACACTCACACCATATAATTTAACTGATTTAGGAAACAATAATTTCAACTTTCATCAACAATAATTTTATATATTGTTAGTTTTGTTAATTTCCAGATAAAAAATAAACAGCCAAATAAAATACCTTGGTTGTTTTGCGGGATCGGTGAACTGTTCCAGAACTATTCCAGATATGTTCTGATGTTTAGCTAGTTATTAATAGCATTTTACACAGCAATTATTTACTTAATTCTTGTTTCTATTAAGATTTTTGCGATTTTTTCAGGTAACTTATGGTAGATATGATACTTAACCCTTACCATACTGGTCGGGGTCAGAGCGCACGTCATCACATTTTGTAGACTTACATTCAAACTTTTATTAAACTGCTAGTTTATGAATGTATGTCCATAAATTTGTAATAAAATTGTAGTTTGAAATTCACAACCCAGAGCGCACGTCATCACATTTTGTAGACTTACATTCAAACTTTTATTAAACTGCTAGTTTATGAATGTATGTCCATACATTTGTAATAAAATTGTAGTTTGAAATTCACATTTTAGTGTTATACATTATTTAATTACTTAGTTCAATAGTAAATAACGTAAGTGAACGCAATTCCACTAAATCTGACAAAGCGTCTCACTTAAGAATAACTGACACATGCGCTTCAGATGACATTGACACACTGCTACAACCATGCAACAATTCTACCTAAAAGATCTGGAGGATCAGGCAAACAGAATTATGCGAGCATTCACTAATTATCAATCCAAACTACACACGTTCACTACTTTTAGGCTTATTCGAAAGCAGGCAGTAGAGCAGCAGGCATTTCAGGTAAAAACGAACCAAAAACAGCTAAGCCTAAGTGGGAGGGGTAGCGAGCACAAGGTAATCGACATGTTTCAAGGTAACAGGGACTTCATAATCAAAATCTAGTAAGGCATTGGAAGAAACCTGAAAGGGTAATTTTTTTTTAAAACAAGATGAAAATTTTTAATTGAATTTGTTTTGTTTTTTTTTGGGGGGGGGGTAAAAAGTCATTGTATGTGAAAATAATTGTCAAAATATATTTAAAGTAACGCTCCATATTCCCTATAACAAGTGTTTTCGGTAAAATGAAAAGTTATTTATATATAAATCATTCAATGAAACTTGGTGGTACAAACAAATTAAAAAGAAGTCGAAACGATGAGATTTATACAAAGAATAAACACTATATTTAGTGTAATTTAAACGTATTTTAACGTTTTACGTTGGAATTAATAAACAATAAATAAGAAACCAAACCTTTAGGTTTCATTATTTTTTGTCAACCTTATAAAAGAAATATCCTTTCACGTCACATAACTTTTATAAACGTATTGAAACTAACAAAGTAAGTATTAAGTACGAGCAAAACATTATAATGGAGAACAAAGGCTTCAATATTGTATAAATAATAAACTGACCATGGACTGCTTTCAGTACTTACAGCTTTTACACTTGCACTTTTTGATAAGTTTTTCGTCTTTGACGTCATCATGGCAGTTTTTACAATAATACCACGCCCTGCAAGTGAACTCAAAGATGAAGTGTGAAAACTCACATCAAAAAAATCTTTTGGAAACAAAAGAGATTACTTTTACGCAAGAAGATATAAATATTGATTATTAACAGCAGCTTTACTATAGCGATTTACGAAATAAGGATTTTTAATTGCGTGAAGGACTCCAGATGACTGTGAATAAAAACAAAATCGAAACTGAGAATTATAATACATTATTATTCGTATACCTTTTCTTTTTCGAAACATATTTGCTTACAAATAAAATACATTTAGTTAAGCGAAATTGTGGTTTTAATTGATGTCTGCACACACACATACACATATATATAAACAGAAAAGTGTTTAATCGAGGGGGATATACACAGTGAGAGAACCCCCTATTTTATTTAAACTGTGGAAGTGTTTTCTAAACACATAAATGTGACCATAATTTTTGAGATCGTAATGTTTATTTTATATTGTTTGAAGATTCCTTGAGGCTAGAGGTGAAAATCAAATAAAGAAGGCAGAACGTATTGTTGTAAGTTTAAAATTCTTTACTGTTTCAGCAGTCTATTCTTCTACGGCCAACAGTTTTATTTATACGTAGACAAATAGAATTAAATAATTGAAAGCGACCACTGATTTTACTTTGCGATTCGTAACTTTATTGCATCATTATAACATTAATAAGTAACCAAACTTTAACTTGTAAATACACACAATATCTGTTTAAAAACATACACTTTATTTAGAACCAATGGCTATAAGTTTCCTTTTTGATAATATCTAAAATTTGATTCAAGACTTTTCATAAGTTTTGTTTTCGAATGTTATTATGCGTCATGTTATTTCTAGAGGTTATTTCAAATAAATAACACAATATACTTCTTACTAATAATGATGCCATAAGAAAATAGTTTTGATAATCAGTTAGTGAATAAATGCCAAGCCAATAAGTTTGGATAAACTACAGAGAGCTTATTGAAGCTAAGCATATATATCAATCAGTAGATGTGATAAAATGCTTATCAGAACAGGACAGTCAGCAGATAAAACTCTTATTGGAACAGGTTAATTAGCAGGTAAGATAAAACGCTTATCAAAACAGGATACTCGTCAGATAAGATAAAACTAGAAAAACTTTGACTTACCGTTTCACTTCATCTGCAGACTGTGCTATAAAAAAACCTTGAGTGCTATGTTGAATTTTTACTTTCTTTTTAGGATTAATAGTAATCTTGCAATCGGATCCGTCCTCACTAGCGACCTCTATTGCAAGTAAGAGGAGCTTTAATTTCACGAAGCAAAGCCTGAAGTAATGAAATAGATACATTACTGACAAAATAACGTAACTGAAGAAAATGGTTCTAACTATAAAAGTGTCTAATTGAGATTTTAATGTATTTCACGCGTGGAGTAGCTAAATAAATCTGCATGTAAGATAATTGAAACAAATACATTGCTTTACCAATGCTTAAATATTGAGTATACTTTAAAATACTGCTGAAAAACCAACATCAACAGAGCAGTGAAATGTCTAATTCGGCGAGTTTACATGGACACGTGAGTTACAGTAAAGTTATGAGACAATAATAAGTATTAAACAAACATAAGTAACTAGTGAGGTCTTGGTAACTTATTATTCACAATATTTGTTTGTTTTTTTCGGCACATTCTTTAAAGTGCAGATATTTGTGTTTTTTAAACGTTTTCCCCTTTCAAGTAGAAAGCACTTAATAGCGCATAACATTTACTTAGGTAAAGCCTAACAATTAATTATGTACATATCTTTGTCTTGCAAAAAATATCAAACATATTATTTAAAAAAAAGGTTAAGCGTTTTTATTTGATCCTCAAGAAACCTCCAGGCAGTGAGATGATACATTATTGTTCGTTACATGAAGTATGAAAGTAACTTGGATCGAATCTGTCTTAAAATGTATCTTCAAGTACTTCTATGTTTGCTAACTAAAACAGTAGCCCAGAACTTCTAACAGCTTGGATTAATGTGGAAATATGTTTTTAAAACTTAATATTTTTTCGCTCAGTAGATGTACACTTTAATTTAGCCTGACATTCTATAGAAGAGAAGGGTTCCTTAGTGAACCATATTAATCCCGTTTTTCCAAAAATCCAATATTTGGTTTACGCAAAAGCTGTTTTTTTCTGATGATCAATGTTCTTATAAGCAACCTCGCTGACGTGCTGAGACATCTACAAGTAAATATAAGTTAACTATTACATAGAACAAATAATTTGAAAGAAATTGAAAAACAATTTTTTTTTAAAACAACACGTTAACTTAAAGTAATTTGAATCAGTTTATAATGCACATTACAGTAAACTTACTCTGCGGCTTGTGTAAACGTCATGCCTGTGAAGGAAGCCGACAGGTTTTCTGTGTACATCTCCATACCAGTTCCACACATGTAGTCGTTTTGCCATGATGCTGTGTCTGGGGACTAAACCAGTCACAAGCTAGTCTTAGTTGCTTATGTTTTACTGGAAACCAGTAATAGTAACATCTACTTAAAAAGTGTTAAGTAAAATGTTTAAAACTACTTAAATACAACTCGCAGTAAGTCGTACACATGATAAAAAGTATAACTCCGTCAAGTGATTTATCACCAGTTGCTGAATAATTTTACAGAGTAAGTCATCAGTACCAAAAACTATCAAACAAAAATGGCCACAGGTTTCGATCTCGCCACCCGCATATTGCGAGTCAAGCTACATAGCTACTAGGCCATGCCACGACTACCACGTCCGCTCTAGAAGAGGAATCTTGTAAAAAAAAATGACATATTGTATAGGCTAAATTTTATTAAACTAAATCTTCAGTATAAGAACAAATTGTCATTTTATAATGCAATTTTAAAATATTATTGACATTAAATTCTTAAGGTTTCCGTGACCTCATTAAGCAGGAATAAAATTCTAAGCGAGGACCTTACCGTCTTATAAGATCGCATAGCAAATAGGTTAGACATCATGGTGGAGAATCCTGGTGCTAAACAACTCTGAGCAATAAACCCTAATTTTAGTTCTGAAACACAGATGACATCGTCGCCACGCCTCCAGTTCCAGCTTGGAATGTTCAATAGATAAGCCTGAAAATAGAAGAATAACACCATCATTGTTTGTTTTGAAAAATGATTTAACAACAACAATAATAAAAGAGTCTATTATAATATCTAAAAACCATTGATTAATATATTCAAATACAGTGATTTTTTTTTAGCTCTAAAAGATGCTACAGATAAACAATATAATATCAAACCAGAAAAATTTTAAGGTTCAAACATTTTACAGCATAGATTTATGCACCTGAGTTATTAAGTCCATTGTTGTTTTATGGTGCTGAATTTAATCGCCTATTAACAATTGATGCTACTAATAATATTAGAGCTATTTATATATACATATTATTCAATCAGGAAACTCTCTTCTTTCACTAACGTAAACTTCGTAATATAGATGAATATATATATGTATAAATTCATTTTCATTATTTTGTTTTTACAATATATATTTATATTACGATGCTTACGTTAGTGAAAGAAGAGAATCTGCTGATATATGATTTCTTCTGGAGAACTGGAATAAGTGCTCAGTGGAAATGCGAGATAGCAGTTGTTCAAGAGTGTATACGACACAAATATATGGTTCTTTAATGAAGAACGAAACCAAACGAAAAACAAATCGTCACGAACTTGTAAATGCTAAATTTTTATCAATGAAAATTTTTACTTTAAAAGCAAATGATATTACTTTAGACACACTGGCAATATGGAGTAGTGTGTTTCAATGCAATGAGGCGGACCTCCATGTTTAAACTTTAATTGTTTTAGTGTACATTTCGTGTTTGTTTGTTGTTGAACACAAAGATACACAATGGGCTATCTGTGCTGTGCCCACCATTGGTAACAAAACTCTATCTTTAGCGTTAATAAGTCATAAGACTTACTGCTGAGCCACTGCGAGGTGTACATTTCATGAAAAATGTTAAAAAATATCACTTCAAAATAAATAAACCGCGCAAGAAGAGCAGATCTAGCTGACCTTTAAATTTTTTAACAAGTTTTTAGTATTGTGACTTGATTTAGAGATTTTTGGAGAAGACTTAGTGACCGGTCGAAATCAATATTAAAATTATGTTCATCCTGATTAATGTCAAAGAACAGTAATTTAATGAATATTGAAAAATGTTTCCCGTTAGTTGTAAAACTCGAGCTGCTGGATATCTGTTATAATACTGAACATGCTTACTTCAAGTGCTTACATTATTTACTTCTGAAACTGGTGCTCAAGTAATTCTAGCTTTGAGTTAGACGCTTTTTTTACCAAATGATTTATTTTAAGCTCATGAACGACTCCTCTTTAACGATGAGTTTCACACCATCGACTTAAACTTTAAAACACTATCAATATTTACACTAAAAGTATTCATGATTGTTAGTTTAGTTTTGTACAGTTTCTAATTTCTGGCACCAAATGGTCTTTTGTTTTTTACAATACTAATGTTATGTGTAGTTTGAAAGAGAAAACTTCTTATAATGGAGGATTTTAATACGTGTAGCATATTTTCTCTTTTATACTTTCCGAGATAAGAATGTAGGCAATCAACCACCAGTGAACTGCACAAGTCAACTATAAAATACAGCAAAAACTGAATTTAAACAGACATAAATTAACATATTTTGTCACAAAATTTTTAAATGTACATGCTTGAAAGGCCTTAGATAATTTTAGGTGTTACAATGATTGAAAGGCCTTAGATTATTTTAGGTGTTACAATGATTGAAAGGCTTTAAATTATTTTAGGTGTTACAATGATAAGTACTTTGAGCATCATAATAATTAAATGTTTCAAAATCCTTACTGTTAATAGGCATATTGTGCCTAGGTGGTTCTATTTTCACATTCCAACCAAGTTATAATCTTATTATTCTTTAGCAAAAACAAAGGTGGAAATTAAAAGATAAAGGAAATAACTTAGAGTACAATATATTTTTATAGCGTTTATCATTTCATTCTGGAATGGGCGTTGCGTTAAAGCCGTTGATACAGATATTTAGAATTTACAACCTGAAAGGTGACTTATTTGACACATGAGCTAAACGGTTAGGCCCTTACAGTTCATGAGTAGTCATCCTTAATGTAGAACTGTTGACCAATGATAAGAAAACTATTCAGGAGCACGCGTCACATATGTGGATATTTTTAACCGAATTGGAAGACTGCCTATTATAGTTATGGAAGGTTTTCAGCGAAATATGAGGGCTTTATCCCCAGCTCTGATAACTTAAAAAAAGAAGAAGAAAATATAGAGTTGGTTTCTAAAGCCCAGAGTCTTAGTCTTGATGTAGTTTTTCGAAATAAATAAATAATCATTCTCGCAAGTACACTATTAACGTTCTGTACTCACTATCGAACAGTATAAGTTGTATTTCATGTTACATCCAAATTCAGTCTAGTATTTAAACTCATGTGGAATCGTTAGTTTTATTCCAAACATATCTCTCTTAAGGACAAGCGAAACGTTCATAACTGAACCAAACAATGATGTATCAATACATAGCACAACCTAAATAATTATCTGATGAAGGCCAGGAACAAATAAAAAACCCGAAACTGCGAAAAATATCACCATAATTTAAAACATTATCTCTGGTAAACACGATTAAATTAGCCAGTTCTTATTTCTACTATCTGTTTTTTATTTTACTATGAAATCAATTTGGGTCTGCACTTCTCAGTTAGAACTTAATAACTTTTACTTCTAGATGGAGTTTTTACACCAACTTAAATTTTCAATATCTATTACTTAAATGTAGTAGTTGAGAAAGTATTTTTCCCGCCTGCACTTCGTTTTAACTTCACATAAATGAAGCAAGATTTAAAATCAAACTTTTGTAAAATTTATAAAAATATAATTTTATACAAAAGAAAAAATATCATTTCATGTTTTCAAGCAAGTCTATCACATACGATTTTCTATTCAAACTAATAACGTCAAAGTTAACCTTTTAGTTTTACTTCTCGCGAGATTGACTGTAAGTAAAAAAGTAGATTTGTTTTATAGAATGTTATCATAACATGTATTAAGAAGATAATACTAGTAGTATTTCAGTCTAGGTTAGGGAAGATGTTTCTTCGTATAGTTAACTTTTGGACCACCAATAAGTCTGAGGGCTTATAGTAAATGCTAAAAATTAGGTTTCGTTAGCCATAGTTGGCAGAATACAGTTTGTTTGTTTTGAATTTTGCGCAAAGCTACACGAGGGCTATCTGCACTAGCCGTCCCTAATTTAGCAGTG
>NW_013665611.1:993824-1018935 GCF_000517525.1 Limulus polyphemus
ACGGAGATTCGAACCCGCGACCCTCAGATTGCGAGTCGAACTCCCTAACCACCTGGACATGCCAGGGCCACAGAATACGGATAGCACATTGTGTAGCTTTGTGCTTAATATCAAACAGGTTGATTCTTGACTTCATACAAATATATTTTAGTAGAAAAAAATCTTAAAATTTCACATACTGATTGAGGATGATCGCAAGAAGTGCTGAGTAATCGTTATTAGTTTGACGAAAAATGAAAAAAAAAACAATAACTTACTAAAACGTAATTATATATATAAATATCAAATAAGAAGCAAAGCGTACGCGTTTATGTGTCGAAGTATTAAAGATATAAGAATCGCGAACATACTTTGAAGCTACGTTCAGCAATTAATTTTGATATAATACCTTGTTGTGATACTGCATCAATTGAATGATGACTCGAATATCATCGGAATAATTTTTGATTGAGATGACACGCATGATGTTTGCCGCATCTTCAGCATCAGGGTCCAGGCAGTACTTGTTCGCCAACACCAGACACGCATCAGCTTCGTGGACCTACGAAATGACAAGGATGATTGAACTACAAACTTCTTGAATCTTTTCCATCTAGAGCAAGATTGATGGTGCTGGAGGTAAGAGCAGAACAGTAATAATGATTTGTAGAAAGTTGTGTTTCGTGATGATGGGGGAAAAGATAATAAAAGAAATGATAAAAGTACGGCAATTATGTTAGCAAGAACTACTAAATTGTCAAGTAGCTAATAATTTAATACCCCTAACAGTACCCACCTGCTTTTTTCCATACAATGAAGTAAATAATTGAAACCAAAAGGGTTACAAAACAAACAACTAAAAGAAAAACACTGCAACCCTGTTACTAGCAACAATAATACTTGACCGTTACTAACACCAACAAAAACAATGCCAAATATTAAGAGTAAAAAAACACAACAACCGACATTTTTTGGCACAGTAAAAGGTAAAACATTTATCATTATTTACAGACGCCCCCCAGTGGCACAGCGGTATGTCTGCAGACTTACAACGCTCGAAACCGGGTTTCGATACCCGTGGTGGGCAGAGCACAGATAGCCCACTGTGTAGCTTTGTGCTTAACTATAAACAAACAAACAAATACTTACAGACGACTAGTTTCGGTAACATAGTTACCAGCATCAGGGCTAATATCTACAGTATTAGCTTAGCATATATTCAGCTATAAACTGTAAATGAGGGAATGCATAAGATAAACAAGTATCCTAATAGGATGTGTTGATTGGTGCGTTGTCTCTATTTGTACACACACACACACACACACATCTGTTTTTAATTATATAAATACTCTCTTTTAAGTTCCTTTATATGGTTGTTTGTGCATTTTTTAAGATCTTTACATTTTTTCAGTCATAATTACCAGAACAGTTCAGGAAACGTTCAGCTACAGTAGAGGACATAGTTTTGCCATCTTTTATATCATTATATCACCTTTTAAATTTCCTTTTTGTTTATCTTATATATGTTTTGCCACAACTGCAACTGATTTGGTAAATTCCATATTTATCATCAGTCTTTTTTCTATCTTTGAGTGTTTGTAAATAGTTGACAATTTTGTTTTGTGGGATGAACGCTACTTTGTAACCTTTTAGCAATTTTTTTCCGAAATCCCAGGAAAAAGTGGTATACCGATCAACTTGTTTTGAGATGTTTTTAATGGAGTTAATTTAGAATTTTTTCATTTGTAACTGTTTGTCGTTCATTTTTTGGAAAGCTCTGTTGACAATTATAGGTTCATAACCTCTATCTACTGCTTTTAAATACATCTTTTCACTGTTTATATCTGAAATATTAGAACATATATGAATAGCACGCCAAGTGTAAAAAGTGATTTGTTTCAAGACGTAAAGGGTGGTTAGAGCAATAATGTTGGGGTATGTTGACGGCAAAAGGTTTTCCAAATACAATGAATTTTTACTTATTATTGTTTTCTACCCCTTGTTTTTGAAAATGAACTCACCCATTAACGATTTGTAGCTGAATATATTCTAAGCTAACACTGTAGATATTAGCCCTGATGATGGTGCTGCTGACGATGCTTTACTGTGTTACCGAAACTGTGTTACCGAAACTGTTACTGTGTTACCGAAACTAGTCGGCTTTAAGTAATAATAAATATTTTATCTTTCATTGTGCCAAAAATCGTCGTTTTTCCCGTTTTTTACTCTTCATATAGTAGCACAAAGTGCCTGAAAATAAATTATAAAAACAATGTCTTTTATTATTAAATAATTTAATTGAAATTAAATTCTATTCAAAGTATCAATTCTTTTATATGTTATAATTATGAGCACTATTACAACAGTTTGTATCAGTAACATCATTAACATATGCCACTTTCCATAATATTACTTCCTTCATATTTTACTCTTGCCACCACACTTTACATTTTATCAATAAAGATACTTTCGCTCAATACCAGAATAAATTACAATATACACAGTAGTTTCTGTAACATGGTTTCTATCAGTCTTTCATGAGTGTAAAACGCCAAATAAGATTTTGGATGTTGTAATCCATCCGGCTTAATGAGAATTGGTAATGGCGTAAAGCATCGTCAGCAGCAGCATTCAACAAACAAAGTATAATTGAAGTGCTTTTATTAACTAGTTTTAATAAAACCCAGTACTGGATTCGTAAAGAATGATCAAATTTAAATTCTTATCAGTTTGATTTCGATTTAATACCACACACATTACTCATAAGGTTTTGACGATCTGTACTATAGATGTTCAAGTTGTCAACACATGCTGTTACCAAAAGTTACTTTGTTACATATAGTCAAAAAGTCAATCATAATACCAAATATTAGTGAAAATCACTTCCCATGTTTAAATAAATGTGTTCAGTATTTGTACAGATAATGAAAACTTATCCAAATTATGTGAGGTGGATAAACCTCTTTATCCTTTCATAATTTAATTTCTAAATCATACATACACACATACATACATATATTATTATATAATTAACGTGAGATCAAACATCTTTACTTTAGTCAAAAAGTCAATCATAATACCAAATATTAGTGAAAATCACTTCCCATGTTTAAATAAATATATTCAGTATTTGTACAGATAATGAAAACTTATCCAAATTATGTGAGGTGGATAAACCTCTTTATCCTTTCATAATTTAATTTCTAAATCATACACATACACACATATATACATACATATATTGTTATACAAGTAATCAAATATATTTTGCTCAGGGAAGTTATTATTAAAAATGAAACAATACAAAAATACCTTTAAAATATTTTAGAAACTTTTTATTTCTTTTAATTTAAAACAAACAAATAAAAACGTACATATATAAAGCATAAATACTTGTTTCGTGTCTTCCAGGACACTCTTCTGTTTCTGAAATAAGGCTATCTCTAACAAGACCTACTTAACAATCTAAAACTTCCTTTGTTTTATTACCTTAAACTTAATATATGTTTTAAACTCACTCTGTGTGCTAAACTATGTAAAATGTAACGTGGCTTTAAATCTATGAATAAAATAATTTTCATAAAGTAATCTCATTCTTTTCACAAGAATACCAAAATGGAAATATTTGGGAAAAAAAGTTCTTCTAAAGTATTATATTTTTCCATAATACACTTATTAATGTGTTTGTTAACAGATAATAGGCTATTATTTGCATTTTTGACATGAGATTTATGTAATTTTTTTTCTGTTTCTCCAGCATACATTTGCTTACAACGAGTACAATGTAATACATAAATAACATTATGTGAATTTTTTCTCTCTTATCACAGTTTTAAGCTCAGCTCACCGGTGCTGGATTTCTTGTTTAGTTCAGGTGCAAAGTTTTTTATGGCTAATGTTTCTTTTAATCTTAGCCACTGCTCATTTTCATTAGCCATAAAGAACTTTGCACCTGAACTAAACAAGAAATCCAGCACCGGTGAACTGAGGTTAAAACTGTGATAAGAGAGAAAAATTTACATGTTTGAAATTACCTTGTGTTAGTTATTTAAATTAAGTGAATTACAACTAAATCGCCCCCAATGGCACAGCGGTATGTCTGCGGACTTATACCGCTTTAAAACCGGATTTCGACACCCTTAATGGGCAGAACACAGACAGCTCTTGGTGTAGCTCTGAACTTAATCACAAAACAATAAATCAACCCGTATCCTCGATTCTTCGATAGGCTGCCTTACTTTTAAAGTTTAGTGCGAAATATTTTGTTTTCATAACCAGGTTTTATTTTCAAAATTATATGTAGTAGATAATATAATGGGCAATACATATATAATTGAACAAATCGTTTATCAATGTAAAAACTATTTGCATGAAGGAGTTTTTTGTTGTAAACTTTCTGATGAGTTAAATACAACATCTTAATGAAATTTAACAACTCTTTGTTGAGTAAGGGACTTGCTCGTTTTGTGGATTTTTTGAAGGTATAAAATGGAAAGAAAACGTACATAACATTAAAAAACTGATGATAATATGCTTATTGAAATAAGGCAAAATGTGATTACAGCAGGTGTAATTTTTATTAGTGTTGCTAGTTTAGATAAATACGGTGAGGTTGCACCTTATACACACTTTGTTATACGAAATAATTTGTTTGTATGAGCTTAACAATGGGCTATCTACATTGTGCCCATCACGGGTATCGTAACTCGGTTTCTAGAGTTATAAGTCTGCGCAGTTACTGCTGTGCCACTAGAGGGCGATACGATATGGTAAAAACAAAAGAGTTTGGTTCATACGTGGTTGCCAGAAACAAGCTGAAAAATCGTCCATCTTTTCAAATCTCCAATTGCTTTCGAGTATATTTGTCATAGAACAAATATAATTAATTAATTAATTAATGACAAATATAATTAATTATAATCACGCTTCGCCATCTTCAAGTAAAAACCGTTCACAATTATTTTACAAAATGTACACATGTATTTAGCATATTTATTCACAAATATTAGTTGTGTTATATATGAAAACAAACTCGAAATGTTTAATATAGATTAGAGCTTTTGTTTAAGAGCTTTTTTTATAGGTATTAACAATTAGACAAAAATGAGTCAATATGAGCTATTAAGAACATAATTTTAACTGAATTGTTACAGATAAGAAATGTGGGTTCATTGTCAAAATTGGAGCGATTTCTATCAATATTATTCAAACACGAATGGTACAGCTTTTACGTTACTCGTGACGAAACAATTAATCTGTAAACTACTCTGTTACCGCAGGGACTTAGTTCTAAAAACTTGGCCATCTATAACTTCTAAGTTAATTACACAACAAAGAGTAATAGTTGGCACTTACATTCTGCAGTGAACTTACTCGTTATGTGTTTTATATGTGATGACTGGCTTTAGGGACAATTAAATAAATTAGGTTATCATTAAATGTTAATAGGTGTGTTTAATTAGGAAAATGTTACTCTACTCAGGGTTACAGTTACAAAGAGAAGTCACTTTATGTCATTCTGCGTAACTAGAGATTACTAAATAGAGTGCATGTCAAAATGTGGATGGCGAAACCCGATTTTTAGCGTTATAAGTACCTAAGGCTTACTACTGAGCCAACGAGGGGCAAAAAATGTTTTCTTTTCAAAGGCTAATTGATTATATATTTTCTGTAGTTATAATTATATTATTTATTGTGGTTATTACCTATATTTTTATTTTTGATTCAACTCATAAAATTCAACATCACATTCAATAAGCTAACTCATTTTTAACTTCGTGTGATATGGTATGGTGTTGTGTTATGCCTACTATAAACTAAAAAAAATATATATATAATAACTCTACGTAAAAAAGGGTTCTAAGTTTCAGAGTGCATGTTATTAAACATTTAGTGATTTAATAGGAATATTCAATCCCTAAGAAAGTTTATACAATGGGCTAAGAATTGACAATTCTTTTATCATTTTAAAATACTAAGATATGAAAGTTAATATTCATCTTTTCCTGTTGATCCTATATGAAAAAGTTAACGTTCCTCTTCTCCTGTTTATCCTACATAAAAAGTTAACATTCATCTTTTCCTATTGATCCTACATAAAAAGTTAACATTCCTCTTTTCCTGTTGATCTTATATGAAAAAGTTAACATTAATCTTTTCCTGTTGATCCTACATAAAAAGTTAACATTCCTCTATTCCTGTTGATCCTACACAAAAAAGTTAACATTCTTCCTTTCCTGTTGATCCTACATAAAAAGTTAACATTCATCTTTTCCTGTTGATCCTACTAAAAAGTTAACATTCCTCTTTTCCTGTTGATCCTATATGAAAAAGTTAACATTCATCTTTTCCTGTTGATCCTACATAAAAAAAGTTAACATTCTTCCTTTCCTGTTGATCCTATATGAAAAAGTTAACATTCATCTTTTCCTGTTGATCCTACATAAAAAAAGTTAACATTCTTCCTTTCCTGTTGATCCTATATGAAAAAGTTAACATTCATCTTTTCCTGTTGATCCTACATAAAAAATGTAGCATTCTTCCTTTCCTGTTGATTCTATATAAATGAGACTTCCGAAAAAACAACAACAAACGTTTGTGAGCACAAAATCTATCTATGTATATATATAGAGCTCTGTACATCACAGGCGCCGAACACATAGGGCAGAAGGGGCACGTTCCCCAAATTTCTTACAGTTGGTGTGCACACACTATTATTAACAAATATGTTAGATTAAATTAACTTCACCCCACTTTCTATTATTATTATCATGATATCCCAAAATACCGATTCATCCAACGACTTCCAAGGAGATAACCGTTCGTTTAAACCGTTAATGAAATATTTTGTTAACAAAAACGAATAAAATAATACTGACTGAATAAAAACAGTAATACCCACCTTCACACGCTGTAAGTCTATGGGGCTCATTACACTTCCTTGGAAAAATTCCACTGTAGTGAAGTGACGCTTAATCAAACCCTCCAGCTCAAGATCAGGGGGTTTCCTGGCAAACAATAAATATTTCAGGTCACAAGTATTTCTATTTTTGTTTATGTGTGTCCATGTCATGATATAAAAGACTGTTTGGTTTAAATATTAGTGATTAATTTATATTTGTGAGTGAATATTTTATTATTTTTAAGTTTTGTTATAATAAGAGTCAAAAGCAGACGATTGTAGAATGTTTTGTTAATAACTAATTGGTGTCGAGAATATAGACGACTATGTAATAAAGATATAAATAGCGTGAGACGAGCGGGAAAAAGCAGACAGACAGTATTAAGCAGATAAAAGCAAAGTGAATATCCTGTGAAGTTAAGTAACGTAAAAGTAATAGGTCTAACGACTGACATAGGCCTAATGTTTGATATATTTATTAAAGTGAAACTAACAGTGGAAAACGAAATAAGAAAAAAATAAGTTTATTCTGTCAAAGCGAAATTCTAAAGTAAATGAATCAGCCTGATTGCACTTTGACAAAAGGAACATAGTATCTTCAGAAGAAAGAAGGCCACAATCGTAAGTGAATCACACCAGACTAATATTGCGATAGTATTAGAGAACATAGTTTGGCTTGTCAACTGAGATTCTAAAGTAATTGAACAGGCCTAAGTGGACTTTTGACAAGAAGAGGAGAACATATACTGATATAACTTTTACAATATGCTTATATTCTCTATATACTGTGAATACGTTATTGTACATACGTTCAACTTGTTCCGAATATATATATTATTTGAAAACAAGTAAAGTGTGTGCTGTTTATTCATCTTGAATTTATCGCTACCAAGTCACATATATCTACTGTAGAAGAATCCTAAGCCCAACAACTACATAGTATATATTTATACTATTAAGAAATATAAGTATTTATTTCGACAATTATAAAAAAATCACAACCCATATACATATATAATATTATTTTTTAAAATCTGACAGTCCATAAAACAGTATCACGTGCTCTTATTGTAATAAGTTAACTCATAAAACTTTAAATGTTGTGTACTTCTGAACTGACAGTTTTCGTTGAAAGCGCCCCCCTCCCACTGGTACGGCGGTATGTTTGCGGACCTGGTTTCGGTACCCGTGGTGGACAGAGCATAGGTAGTCCATTGTGTAGTTTGTGCTAAACAACAACAAAAACCTTCTGAGCCAGTTTTCAGATTCTTTGAAGCGGATCGTCAGTTTAGAAGTACATATCACGAATCATGCTCTGCCTACATAATCTATTAAAGAACAGCTTTAAATGCTCTTCCAGAATCACACGATTCTGAGTTCTATACAAACACACCTCTGGAGTTACGTTCCGATACTTTAAAGTTAGTATGAAATGTTTTTGTTTCATTGTAGGTATCAATTCAGAAGGGTTAATTAAACATTTCGTTTTTATTAATTAATATTTTTTCAACATTATTCAATCTTTATGTGATGTTTATTTTCATCAATACAATAGATTGCTTAAAGCAAGGGCTTGTATATGTAAATACACTGCATTTTCGACAAATAAAGGATATATTTTTACCATTAAAATTTCATTAATTAACTTTTACGCAAGACTATCATGCAAAATATAGTTTGATGGCAAGTTTTCTTTTCACATGTTAATCGTGTAGCTTCGATAGTCAAAGTCACTGAACAAACGTTATGGCTTACAGAAGCAAATTAGCTAAAGCTCAACAGTGGCTCAACAATAAGTCCGAAGGCTTATTACGTTAAAAATTGGGTTTCAATACCCGTGATTGGTAGAGCACAGATAGCCCATTTTGTAGCTTTGTGATTCGCTACAAACAAACGTTCGTTAGAAATGGCGACAAATGATGTTAAATGACTTTCCAAGTATAACAGAAATCCCTTTGTTACCTAAATAATGGCCTGGTATGGCCAGGTGGTTAGGGAGCTCGACTCGCAATATGCGGGTCGCGGGTTCAAATCCCCATCACACCAAACATGCTCGTCCTTTCAGCCGTGGGGGCGTTATAATGTGATGGTCAATCCCACTATTCGTTGGTAAAAGAGTAGCCCAAGAGTTGGTGGTGGGTGGTGATGACTAGCTGCCTTCCCTCTAGTCTTACACTGCTAAATTAGGGACGGCTAGCGCAGATAGACCTCGTGTGGCTTTGCGCGAAATTCAAAACAAAACAAACAAACTTAAATAACTATATACGAAAAATCACATAATTGGTATTATAAAAGAAATAGCGACAAATGGTATTAAATACCTTTCCAAGGAGGTCAAAAACTCAATAAGAATATATTTCGCTCTGAAACAAGCTATCCAAATGTTTGATGTTAAGCACAGATTTAATTTACACAATGGGTTATGTGTGCGCTAACTACCGCAGGCATTGAAACCCGATTTTTAGTGTTATAATCCCTCAGGCTTGCCACTGAGCTACAGGGGGATGGGCGGCTCCTGATTAAACGTTGTGAGTAAAGAAAGTGTCAACAGACATGTGTCATTATTCAGTGACAAAAAACAACAACAACCAGAGTTGTGCTTCTTTGTTTCACAGAAAAAGATTGATTTCGAGACTACTTATTTTACACCTATCCTGATTTTTTTCCCTTCACTATTGCAACATGTAACTCAACGCTAGATCACTTCCTGCAAGCCAACTTCCTCGTTAGGTGACCACGATTCCTCGACGCCCATGCTGAGCTACGTGTCTGAAACATCCTACTCTAACTCATTAATTCCTACCCTTTTTTCACTTCTTCCAAACTAGTTCTACAGATAAACTCATCCTACAGTTTTACCAACTCTATCTTCCCTTATTCTTCCGACGCTGTTCAGGCGCAACTACGTAGTTTAAACATATAGTTTAAGACACTTTCTAAGATAGTAGAATGTAATAAGTTTATACTTTTCACGAAGGTAGCAAGGATTTGTTTAACACAAAACTGCAAGAAGCAGTCGATAGCCAATTATTATCCACAAAAATGTTGCATCAACAATATTCAAACAACCGTTGTTACAAGGATTAGTTTAACACAAAACTGCGAGAAGCAGTCGATATCCAATTATTATCCACAAAAATGTTGCATCAACAATATTTAACCAACCGTTCTTACAATAAAACGTAGACAGTCTTGTGTATAATTCCACTACTAGCATAAACTAATGTTTAAAAGCATTTTGCTAAACTCAATTATGCGTCATAGTTGCATTTTTAAAAGTTTTTTCTTAATTCAACACAGAATCTTGTGGAAGCCCTGTTCTGTATAGCACACTTAACAATGAAACATTGCTACTATTATTTTTTGAGCATGTTTAGGTCACTTCTACCAATAACATATGTTTAACACGCTCTGTTTTTGGAGGCCAAAGTGACTGTTGAAGTCAGATACACATTTACGTCTATCACAAAAAATGATATATTTTTTATTATTCAGAATATTATCTGTTTTTATTTGTGTTGCATCTATATATCACTGAACCTTTTGCGACACCTCCCAGTTGTAATTAATAATATACTAAAGATATACAATTTATTAAGTTTCATCTGTAAGAAGTATAAAATGTTTAATTAATTGGGAAGGAAACACATTTTCTTTTACGTTATTCTGAAAACAAAAATAACGAACCTGCACTTTTCACACTTGGAATAATGACTAATGATCAGAGTTATCTAATGCTACGTGTTTGTACGCTTTTGAAGCCACACGTTCGTACGTTTTGGTCAGAGCTACATCAAGCCACATGTTTGTACATTTTTCATCAGAGCTACATGAACCGACATGTTTGTTCACTTTTGGTCAGAGCTACATGAACTCACACGTTCGTAGACTTTTGGTAAAAGCTGTGATAACATGATATTCTAAAATGTATATTAAAATCGCCGATATGAAATGAGATCAAGTTGTTTTCATTGAAAACATAACCAAGATCACTACGACCTTATTAGATTAAATACACGACTTTGAACAATTTCTTTGATATTATATTTATGTAAATAATGTACAAATAGAAGAATAATATACCTATGTTATAGATACTTTAAGGAATTTAGTTGCAAGTGAAAGCTGGCAAAGAACGTCGTTGACCCTAAATTAACAGTCTCACAAACATCAGCTTTTCTTAACATATGAACTACTTAGGAAAGTGTCTGTAAATATATATGCTTCAGAAAACGTTTAGGTACGGAAATACAGGCTTCTGCTTTGGATGTAATTTATAATTATGTCAGATAAATCAGCAAATCTACAGGACACAGATTCAGCTTTTTTAATGGTGCTGTTTCGATAACTGCTCTTTATCGAAATATACCAGAAATCGTATTAGTATAGTTTACTTCGCTTTGCAAGTGGTCTAGTTGTCGTGACGTGTCCTTCTGATTGGTTATTGAAGTTGTTTTGGCAAATGAATGTCAATTAATTTAGGTCTTTTGGTGACTGACCTGTACAATTAGATTGTAGCTGAAATTGGCTGGGCTAACTAGAGAAAAAAATTCTACATAGTCTTCAAAAATCTATATAAGTTTAGGTTCACCATGGTTAGTATATGACAACTCAAACGACATTCACTAAACATACATATAAAACAAGAACAGCTCCAATTCGAGAAGTAGATGCACAGTTCCTTGGAGTTGACGCTCACCATAAAAAACAAAAACTCTTGAGCGCAAGTTTTCTCATTAAACGCCACCTAGCCACATTACCTTCCCAGTTCGTGAAAACCAGGTTCATTGTGGTTTCAGAACATCAAACTCTTGTAATATATTATAATTTAATTTAGTATGATTCTAACCTCATTTGAGACTTACCAGGTATGTATGAAACTACTTACCTATGTAAGAAAACAACTTCCACATCTACGTCTTCTCTATCTTCATGCAGAAAGTCGGTCAGAAAGTGAGACACCGATTCAAATGTTATGTGTCCACAGACCACTATGTGTCTTTAGAAAAAATTGAATTACAACAGAAAGACATAAACACTTCTTACCTAGATATATACAATACAGGCTTCAAAATACACCATGTCGCTTCTTGTTATATTATTTAAAAGAAAATTAAACATGGAAAAATAAATATAAAAGTCATATATATATATATGTATGTATATATTTCTTTAATAAATACTGTATTATCTTAAGTACATAGGTAATTTTCTTGCTAATAAATACAAGTACAGCCAGATTAACATTTTATGTGGTAAATACAGTAAAACACAGATCAGTTTTAAATAAAACCTCTTTTTAAGTACTATGCAGCCTACATTGTTTCTGAAAAACCCTTATATATATTCATCTAGTTTCACTGACTCTTATAGGTAGGCTTAACTATTTTAAAGTGAATTTATGTCACAGGTGCAGGTATATAAGAAAGCATGAATACTTTACATACATGACGTTGGAGAGCTGATGAGAGAATTATGTTTTAAAATGTCAGAATAAAAAAGTACATATAATATTTGTTCAAAGGTGGGTATCAGGGTTTTCACAGTGCTTTGATTATTATATATCTACAGGCTTGCGTTTAATTTCATTGTAAATACGCTTGTGCTAGCTAGTCATTTTCAAATCTCTTCCTGTTTATAAAATCGATCTCTTCAGCGAGTATATACTGACTGTAAAAGCAGTAATACTTCTCAAACAAAAGCCATAGTTAACGATATTATAAAACTTTATGCAAAATTTATAAATCTAAGAAGAATGTACGAAGTTTTGACTCGTTTAAAGAAATTAGAATTTACACCGGATGTAGAAGATATCAAAACACGCAATCTGTTTTATCAGTATAATATATATATATGTTAACAGAATACAGTGTGTAGTTTATAAGTTTTTGACAAAACATTATGCAGACACGCATACGAACGGAAGAAATACATTGTAGCAGATAGCAGGTTTGTGTTTCTTTCAGTGTAATTAGCTTTCTTATTTTGTCTAAAAAAAATTCAAATTAATATACTTGTAATTGAAATTTGCTTGAGTATTTTTTAAGGAACTTTTTTCACTGTTATTCGAGTTCAGATATGCATATGTTATATTTCTGATTGCACAATCTTGGAGCGTTTTATTTTATTTCCAGATGTTAATTCGTTTTGAGTATCAACACTATTAATATAACAATTTCAATTAAAAATTATAATAAGATCGATTTACATTTGTATGCTAATTCGTATATGAATACAAAGATGCTTGATATAACTAATTAATTCATATAGTTAAAAAATTAATACTTTAAACCAACATCTAAGCCGAAAGAAATTGAAACTTGCATGTATTTGAGTTGACTGTGAAATAGGCAATTGCCGCCTATTTCACAGTTAACTCAATATGAATATTCTGTCTGAACTATCTATCAAAGAATTGGATGCATTTCTTTTCAAATATTGATCCGAAATTTGCTTTTAATGACAAACATAACATCGTATATTTTCTTATTAATGACGTATGTAATTATAATGTTTAATTATAACATAGTAGATTTTTATACATTTTGCGTAATGGAAAAACGCTCTTTTAAAAATATGCATAGCAAACAAACAAGTATAAATTTATATTCTGTTTGTTGTTGTTTTTGTGCAAAATCATTAATTTTTTCCATTTATGTAAAAAATTCTCAAATTTTTGGTATAGTCTCTTTGACTATCACACTTCTACACTGTTTTCTTCAGGGGTGGAGGAAGCAATTTTGGTTTGGTCAGGCAACTCAGAATAGTGTGCAAAGCACACTTTGGTATACAAAAAATATGACAATGCTAGGGGTCAGGAAAATTTTTTAAAATATGTGTTCTGCGATTGAATTTTGTGCTAATTGTACTATAATTCATTGAAAGTATTAATCATTTGCAAGTACTTGATCTGATAGTATGAGTATCTTCAACTTGAATAGAATTTTACCTGACAAATGGACTAAGTGACCAGGTCAGAGTTCCTAAGGTTTAGGCATGACAGTGTCTAATTTTTGGCGCGAGGCTAGCAACTCCACCCCGTAAAAACCAACCTGCTACAAGTAACTGCAACAACACCTTCCGTTGGCGAGGTGTTGTTGCGGCCCTATGCTCCACTGGGAGTTTACAGAAGTAAAAAAAAAGTGTCTAATTTAAAACTACTAACCAGAAGGAGGGCAACTAGTCAGCAACTTTTGTTTTATATAAGACTACTTTTAACCGAATAACAGGATGCAATCTTACTTTTAGAACTCGTGTTCTTTGGAACACAGGTCTGGTGTTTGAATAGCTACAACTGGTTACAAAACAGTCACTTTCGGCTAATAAAATAGAATACGTATGTGTTGAATGATGCACGTATTTTGTGTTAAACATATACATGATAAAAATGTGACTTCACAACACAACAATGCACTTAAAATAAACATAATTTTTCCATTGAAAACCACACGTCATGTGCGTCGTTAGAAAATAAAAACACCTGTACGTTTACTTTAATTGTAATATAGTTCATCAAGTATGAGTTTGTAGAACACAATTTGTAATGTAAAATAACAAAATATTTGTGTTATTTTATAACACATCTCTTTTTAAATGTGTTGTGTTAAAACATTGAAAGGTCCTTGAAGATAACAATTAGAGAGAGAAATAAAAAACAGTTAGTTTCTACTGTTGCTAAACATATTACTTCGACTGGATTGTTATAGTTGGATGCGGACATTCATTACTACTTATACCTCGAAATAATGATAAATAAAAAATCAATAAAATAGTAATTTGACTCTATGTATCTATTAGTTTATAGTATTTCTAAAATCACAGTAGTTTAATTTGTTTTTTGTGGGGGTGTTGGGGGGATGTTTTATACTGTTATCAATAAACAAAATCCTTATAAAATAAAATAGATTAATTATTCAATGCATTTCTTGCTTTAACAGAGAAATATTTCATTATTTAAATTGTTAGAAGATCATTTCAAGGAGAAATTGATCTTAAAATCAGGTTCAGGAAAGGATCGTTTGACGATGCACGTTTTCTTCTCAAGCACCAAAGTATAATAATTATTTATCTATCCATTTTAACTGGCATTAATTATAATATTAAAATGTAACAGATGCTTTAAGCTAGATCTCTCTCCCTCTCAATCAAACGTTTAGAGAAAACTTTATAATCAATGAACTTCTAGCATTAAAAGTATTAGCTCTGAGATAAAACACATAATGCTAGACTACTTTGAAAGTTATTTGAAAAGTTACAAATCGCTATTAAATAAAGTTGGAAAAGGAAAAATATATGATTGAAAGCAAAAACACTAAAAGGAACTTTTGAAAAATTTAGCTTTAAAATGAATTATTTCGAACTTAAGGGCATATGTACTATAGTATTAGTGTGCTAATCATTTCTACAGCAAGGTGATTTCTTTATCATAAGACCATCTAGTATCTTTTTATGCACATTACCTTCTTCCTCTCTCAGACTTGAAAGTTCCGCCATATTTTGGTCGGGAGCCAATTAGGTCAATGATTTCCGGGATACAGCCAGCAAACACTGCCTACCATTGGTCAACAGACGATCAACGTGCACAAGTTGGAGGCCAATGGTGCAGAGAAAGTATATGAGATACGTGCAAAAGAGAGGGATAGAGAAAGGGAGAGGGAAAAAGGAAAAGGGAAACAGCATTTAGGTCTACAAAAAAACACCTTGAACATATTACGTCACAACATTACGACAATACCTCTTTCCGCGTTCCTGCTTGAAAGCCCCGCCATACCTGGATGGATGACCGATCGACTCTGTGATTTCAGGAATCCAGCTTGCGAAGACAGCCTATAGAGGGCGTGAGGAGCACAGGGATGACGTGTCAACACATGTCATGCGTCATCACAAAAAGCAGCGCCACAAACGATGACTGCTGGCACATTAACCGACTAAACATTGTTTTTATTTGATTCAAGCCTACCACTTGAATAATATACCTAACCTATTCTGCTTAATGTGATTAGCGTTTTCCATTTTAATGGCTAGTTTGCCAATAACCAATCTTAGTCAGTGTCAACGAGTAGCTTTGATTAGTAGCCATTTGGCTTTCCTACTTGAATTATTTTTTCATATATAGTGATTGAGTTCTTATAAAAATTTTAACAGTTCTTAACATTACACGTGGTTTTTACCTATGGAATTTAGAAAATCAAATTTCAAAAACAATTTATAAATATATATTATTAAAAGTATATATTTATTTTATGCAATAATAGATTTGTTTTCTTACTTTCGTTTAGCTAATTCCATCTATATGAATAAAGTAGTTATATCGGTTGATTTGCCAGCAGCAGTTAACCATCAAGAGTGAATTAAAAGATGCAGGATGAAAAGTCACAGTCATTTCGAGTTTAGATAGAAGACAAACAGCCAGGGGGAGCCACAGTCACAGTTATAGAAGAGAACAGACTCCCTCTAGCGGCCATTAACACACTCATGCGTTTACACCAGCGCACACCAGACTTAAAGGGAGTTACTATTCTGTACCTTTTACCATGCTCCCGTCTGTACTCGCCACCATATTTGGGTCTAGTTCCTACTAACTCTAGGATCTCAGGAATGCAACTGGCAAAGACGGCCTAAGTGTGGAAAATACAGGAGAAAAGGAAAAGTTAAAACAAGCATGGACAATGTCAACTACTACTACAACTATTTCTAGAGCTAACACTATGCGCCAAAACGGATAAGGCGTCTCTAAAGGATTGCCATTTGGGAACCAAAGCTCGGGCACAGCCAAGTTTCTGCTGTAATGAGCCATAAAACTAAGTGCTACGTTTGAGTTTAAAATCAATATCACCATCAAAGTTAGAAAGTTACAACTTAAGCGCATTTTGTTTACATAAATCATGCAAAATGTAATAAAAAAGATTATAAATGAATAAAGTTTCATATACATGTAAATCTAACGAATTTAAATGGAAATACGGTGGGAAAAAAGAAGAGGTGCAAAAAATCTGTGCAAGCATTCTAAAGGGCTGTATGAGAAAAAGGGTATACGTGCTTTGATTATAAGGAATATATATATAAAAACAGTAATTTCATAGCATTAAATAAAAAATAATAATGATTTTAAATAGCACTCACGTACTCGTCATCCTTACAAAGATAACTGGCCATCACGATACAAATTTATCCTGATGATAAAGACGACTTTGTGTTTTGAAAATATAATCATTCTTAAGTCGCAATTTTAACTTTACTCTTTTTTTAGTTTTAGCTACCAAAACTTGGAAGCATTTGTCATCGATATTCCAGTAGCACTTTCACGATACATTGTTTTTGTAAACTAACAATAAAGACACCGATCACATCGTAAAGGTGATTGACGCCATCTTACTGCGAAACAGAAACTTCCAAAAAAAGGTATTGCCGGTAACAACTTATAATGTTTAACGGAAAAAATCTATATTAAGTTTTTTTTATTTAAGAACCAGCGTGCTAAATGAACAGTGGAGGAATTATTCGATAAACTTTTGCCGTCTGTGGGATATCAAGTCAACTGTTCAGTATGTAATTAGATCTATTTTATTTCCTTATAAACCATAAAAAAGCATGTTCAGCTTAAAGTAGTTCGGACAATTTCAATAGCAAATATATAAAAAATAATTAATCAATTAGTAATTTTTATTTTAAAAATATTGAAAATAATTAATTGTTTGTAATTAAGCACAAAGCTACACAATAAGCTATCTGTGCTCTGCCCACCACGGGTATCGAAACCCGGATTCTAGCGTTGTAAGTCCGCAGACATACCACTGTGCCAACGGGGGGCAATAGTTAATAAGGATAGCTTCTTTGTCGAAGCTTCTTCAATGTATTGACTATTTTCACGCGAGAAATATAACTATTGCATTTCAAGGTCTAGCGTACTGCTATTGGTTCTTCCACTTTCGTTTAGCCCTCTGGCGGTTGTAGATGGTAGATTTTCATCTTTTATATTAAGGTATATATATATATATTGCATATTAAAAATTACAGGTATTAGAACTTTCTGTATTTAGATATTGTCTTTTAAAAACACTAATTAATAAATCTTACATATAATTGAATACAACTTTAATATTAAAACAAAATAATTTTCAACAACGAAAGAATTTAAAATAGAAGTATAACAGAAATCCCTCTGTTACCTAAATAACTGTATACGAAAAATCACACAATTGGTATAATATAATAAAATGATCGTATAAAAGTGATGTGTGTGTGTATAAACAACATCCACACCAAGTGATTGTCATTTAAATCGAAAACAAAACTTAAATCCTGAAAATTAAGCATTGTCTCCGCATGTAATCAAAACTTGGGAATACTTTAAACTGCAGCTTGTTGCATACAACTAGAAACTGTTTGAAATTCTTCTGGGTCAGATTTGTTTATGCATTTCTGCTTTTAAATGTTTAACTGGCGCAAGTTACGATATACACTTGACATGATGGTTGTGCATAACAGTAATTAAATAACATCAAACAAAAGAATTTATCGACGTATAATTATATATATAAAAAAAAAACTCATAACGAAAACTAGATGCAAGTGTTAGAAATATTATTTTGATTTATGTTTAACCTGGCAATTACAGTTTTATAAACTATAATGGCAGAGCTCTTGAGAGCAAATATATAATACATAAAAGAAGAAACTTACCAAACCCACTAAAATAAATAATACAATAAATGCTCTGCCTAGGGTAGTCTTGCAGAAAATATCCCCATATCCCACTGTAGACATGGTCACTATTAGAAAGTAAACACATTCCCAGTAAGAAAGATTATGCGGGTTGTCGAACTCCAAAGGGTCTCCAGAATTTTCCAACTGGAATAAAGAAGGAATAAATATATATTACTCAGCCTGAAAGGTATTGAAAGCACTTTTTCGTACATTCGTTGCTGACCTCAATTAAAGATATTTTATACGTATTGAAAAATACGTATGATATTACAGCTACTATTGGTTCCTTTAGGTCAAGTGACTTTTTCATTGATATGTGAATTTTAGTTTTTAAATTTTGATACAATACCAAAATTGGCAAAATAATAGTTCAAATCTGGAATATTATTAAATCGAAATTTTCACTTCTTTGTCTGTGTTTTATCTTAGATTTAGCAGCCAAACTCTCAGTTGTTTATCAGTATCTGCTAATGCGTCTTTTATATGATAAAACTTCTCATAAGTACATTTTTTTTTCTATTTTTGCGGAAAACTAGGTGTACATTCGCAATATTACGTTATCTGTCAATAGATTAAAAGATTGCAACGCTTTAGTAGTCATAATATAATCGTATGCCTACTTAGTAGAAAACGTGTATTTCATATTTGAATGCCGTGGCATGTTTATTTTATTCATAATATAATTGAGTACTGAAATTAGGAAAAAATTATTTTAATTAAAGTATTTCGGAAAAAATCTATTTTTTTTAAGTTAAGCTGAAATTTATTTTCTGTCACCAATAGTAGTACTTTTGTAAGTACGCATGTAAAATTCGTGATTATTTTTGGATTATAATTGAGACTTAGTTGATCTACCTACACTTTTAATGAAAAAGGTAAGGAACAACTTGCTCTCGATTTGTACGCGTTTTATCTTAACCTAGTCTGTTACATGTACAGTCCAATAAGATCGGTTTTTGCTGTAGATTCAGAATATAAAAAGTATAAATGGCATACACGATCAGAGAATACTCAGAATATCTCAATGATTTCAGATATAAAATATGTATAAAAGAGCATATTATTTTCCGAAAATGTAAGCCATTCCAAACTTTTTGTGTTTCTTGTACTTTATATACCCCGATTTTCTTTTACTCATTAACGAATGTCTTCCATGAGACGGAAACATTGCTTCCAATGCACATAAGTAATAGAAATTTTAAAATAACTGTTTTCAGCTTTGCATTTTCTGAACGTTCCATAATTCTTTAAAGTCCACAAAGCTCCAGCTAATATTGGAATAATAAAAGACAATTTTTTAGCGCACTTAGCTCAAAGTAAGACCGCAACCACGCCTGTCCAATTGTATGAAGAGTTGCTGTCTATATACGTGATGCCTTTAACATTTTACTTGAATTGAACATCTAATGAAGTATTGATGCGGACCAAACCTCCAACCTACCAAATGAATGATCCCAGCTGCTGTAAGCCATACACTGATCACTATGGAAACCAACTGAGCTAATCGAATAGAGCTGCTGGTCTTGAGCACGTTCAAATACTGTAAAATATCGGGCACCGAGATCAATCGGAGGGCTCTCAAAAACCGTAGACCTAGAAAGAAAAGATAAGTTCGATCATTTTTATTTCCAAATGGTAGCAAAGAAAAAGTTATAGCGTAGGATACATAGGTACAAGAGTTGTTTTTGGATTGTTGTGACAAAATTTGGCTTCCCTTTTTCAAATATCTATGTAATAGAGTTAATAATTCAGAGTTACGTGTTAAAAACCTGACTAAAGTATTATATTATAATAGTAGGTATACTTATATTTGATATCTTACAAGTTAGATGTAATAAAGGAATTAGTACTATCTTTCACAACAGAAAACAAACAAACAACGTTTAACAAAGTAGAGTCTTTGTGAATATCTCCTTATCTTTTGTCTACACAGTAGATATCTGTAGATATATTCATCGAAAAAAAAATTACGAATACAAATTCTGCTGTTCAGGGTTTTAAGATTCCCATGGTATTCAGCTACAGAGGCATCACGCAATCCCACAACATCAAGAGTAAATAGTTTCCCACACTGCTATGAGCGAAATCTTAACACTGGTAATAATACAGCACGCACTTCATGTTTTTTAGACATTGAAAAGCAACTTGGTATAAAATAATGACATTTCAATCGACCACCAAAATTATCGGTTCATCTATAGTTGCGGAGTGGACGAACTTAAAAGATTTTGGAAAACGACCGTTACTTTGTGTTTTAATTTTAACTAAATCTTCTTTCCAACATTTTTTTTTAACAAGTGTATTTCTATTCAGTATTATAGATTAGGTTTGTTTGTTTTACAGCAAAGTCACATGAGGCTGTCTATTGTGTTCACCTCGGGGAATCGAACCCTAGATTTTAGCGTTGTAAATCCGTAGACTTACCCCTGTCCTACCAGGGGACATAAAACAGGCAAACAATATCTGCGCTTGTATTTTTGAATTTCATGTTTGGGTTTGTTTGTTTGTTCTTAAGCACAAAGCTAAACTATTGGATATCTGTGCTGTGCCCATCACCAGTATTGAAATCAGGTTTTTAGCGTTATAAGCACGAAGATTTACCACTTAGCCATTCGGGGTGGGAATTTTTGAGAACTGGGAGTTACTAAATCATAGTGAACGATTAAAAATGTAGAAGAAACAAAAGCATTGGTTCAAAGCATGGTTAATAAGATATACAGTTGGAATATATTTGATCAATCAGTATTTCTTACTAGACTTACTTTGGTAATCTGTTTTTTAATATTTATTGTAGATTTCAAAGCAGCCCCATATTTCCTACTCTTGAACATTAAACATATCTGAGCAATAACTACTTGGATTTATTTCGTCGAATATGTTAAACAATAAGCTAGGTAAAGTTTAAAAATAATAGAAACGATGTTAGTGATCATTGCAATAAAACGACCTCTGTCAAAAGATCTTTCTGACCATTAACTTTCAACAATATCTCTTCTCTATCGAAGTATTATTTAAACACAAGATGATATTTTCAAATCGATAGAATCTTCTTCCGTTTATTTTCTCGGAAAAGCAATAAATGACTCCAGAAAATGGCTTGTATTTCGTCCGACTTAACATGCTCAATGGATCTTACTGCGATATTTGAGATATAGATTGTTCTTCATACTTGGCTGCCAGTCAAAATATAGAGCTTAGATAAAACCTGTTTTTTTTTAAAAGAAACAGTCACTTTGTGTTTGATACAATTCTAGCTTCTACAAAAAACAGCAACAAAATCGAACTAAATCACTGCTTACCTATCCACGTTCGGTCGAGATAAATGGAGACAAAGGACGGCGGAATGGTGAAGTAGTCGACAAAAGAGTACAGCTCAAGCATAAACCACAATTTGTCACTCGCGGCTATAAACTGGAAGATACGTACATAGACAGGCTCTTTAATCAGGCTCTTTTTTTTAATTTGCAATTTTAATTTATGCATTAAGAATCAGGATGATTATATCATCCTTCGTTCGCTTGTTTCATTTCTTTCTGTGTCAAACAAATACCCTAAAAACAATAATTTACTTTAAGTTACACAATACTGTATAAAGTAAGGCGCGAGTACCGTTTATTGAAAAGTTAGTTATGCTAGAATAGAAGAAAGATTGGTTCTAGAAAGCCTCGTTAATCCACCCATTCATCTGTCTATCTACCTTTAAATAGAAATGAAAAGGATAATCTCTTCATTAGATTTCACATAAAATATGGTTACTGTCATAAAATGGATTTTATCAAGTTTTTTTTTACACGCCTTTGTAAAATGACGAAGTGGAGACCTTCCTATTTCACTAAGATCACGAACTTCATGTTAATTAGAACTTAATCATATATATTTCGTAAGAATTAATTACTCACAATGTTCTCTCTGTTCCAAGCCGTTTCATCGGCTTCTTCCGTTAAATTAATTTGCACTTGTCACTCACATCCAGAGTTCTAGGGCGTTACTACCTCAAAAATGGCACGGATAAAACTTTTAGTGCCGAATGCTATGCCTATCACTTTATAGTTTTTAGTATACAAAATGTAATTAATAGTCTCAGCTTGTCTAATAATCACTATTGGCCCTTCTTATTCAAACAACCTCAGGAGATTCATCAATTTTATACGAGGCTTAAGATATGATACAAAAATCATACTTTATAGGCCGTAAATGTTCCATCACTCTCTATCTTTACAGTGCTTGGGTTCTTTCTATTAACAAGTGTCCAATATTATCAACATTATTTCGTTTGTAATTAATTACAAAGTTTCATTTTCAAGTTAACGTGAGCCAAAAATCGTTATATCTATATTTTATCTAAGGCTCTATATTTAAATGTTAAAATCTGAAGATCTTTATTTGGGAAGTTTTTGAATTAGTTTTATTTTTTTAATTTTAATATAATACACACTCGTAAAATTCGACTAAAAAACTGTTTTAACAATTCAGTATTATCTATTAACAGACTTATGGGATACCGATCAAGGACAGCAACGATTTTGTCAAAAGGTATTATCAATGATTTTGTGGTTTATATGGTTCAAACTCCAGTACTTTAACTGAAATAGTTTGCAAGATGTTGAGTGATGTTATTAATTAGGTAGTTATCAAATTAATAGATAAATACTTAAAAGTTTCGTTCGATATACCCAATTTTTTTACTTTTCGTTATTCTAACAGCTAATAATAATGTAGTAATTGATTTGAAAGCCTAACCCATTTTTTAAACAAGAAAAATATCTCAAGGGATAGATTATGGAACAAATCCAATAACCAGTATTAAAACGGCCCTAAGACTTCATGAAAATAATTTAGGTGTACTCGACGTTTAATTTTCACGCTGTTTATTAAGTTTCCTTTACTTCAATTAAAAAATAAATCCAATAACATTTTCCAAGACCTAGTTATATACTGATATGAAAAATGTTTGTATGCAATATGTGTCAATTTAATTATATTTTTCAAACTTGACACATGATGTTGAAACACGTGTTTTTTTTGTCTTTCGAAAATTAAACTATAATTAGTTAGTTATGCAAACGATCTGCTAATATGTGTTCACCTATCTTGAATTGTAACAGAATAAAAATACTAATTATATTATTTATAGGTGTATTTTTTGAGGGTGGGGAATAACAAGTTAATGTCATACACAGTTTTCTATACATTTCAAATATTTAACTATTCTAACTCTTCAAATTTCGAGGGTAATGATAGTTTTTTTGATTCTTTTTCACCACATTTGAAAATATTCATTACCTTTACGAAAATCACAAAGTTTATATAAGTCTGCGATTGAGGTTGATTTTCAAAAAAACACTTGTTGAGTTCGAAATGACGATGGATTATAAATGTAATACGACTTAATTGCAATGTAAACGGGATTTTAGACAACAACAAAAAAAACCCCACCGATATCTCAGAAGGCTCTACTAATTTAGGAGATTCAGATTAGTTGAGACTAAGTTCAAAAGAACAGAAATTTAATTAAAGTTAAACTTACTCCTCTGATTCGGAGAGTGAAATTTCTACTACTTCACTGTAGTCTCGTCAAAAATATCCTTGAAGCATTTGCTATGAAAAATGATTCGGGAAAGCACTTAACATTTGAGTAAATCTAGTGTTGTAGATAACTAACAAGAGTCTCCTTGTTACTTAGAGCTCTGATATTTGCTGCTTGACTAAATATTATAGTGTCATTACTTTATACTTCAGTTAAAATGACAATAGAAGTTTAAATTTTTAAATTGGTTTGTTGTTCATCCTATGTACATGGTGGGCTAAACGGCCAGGCTAAAAGACCCCTAGAGTTTTCAGGGTATAGCCATCCCTAATTGTGAATTGATAGACTGCAATGAAGGCACCTAGTAAACAACATCTACCGCCAACTCTTGGGCTACTCTTATCGTGATCGTTACTTATAAGGCATGGGGTTTGATCTTTACTTATAAGGCAATGCTAGGATTTGATCGTTACTTATAAGACAATATTTGGATTTGATCTTTACTTATAAAGCAATGCTAGGATTTGATCGTTACTTATAAGACAATACTTGGATTTGATCGTTACTTATAAGACAATGCTGGGATTTGATCGTTACTTATAAGGCAATACTGGGATTTGATCGTTACTTATAAGACAATGCTAGGATTTGATCGTTACTTATAAGACAATATTTGGATTTGATCGTTACTTATAAGGCAATGCTGGGATTTGATAGTTACTTATAAGGCAATGCTGGGAATTGATCATTACTTATAAGGCAATACTGGGATTTGGTCGTTACTTATAAGGCAATACTGAGATATGATCATTACTTATAAGGCAATGCTGAGATTTGATCGTTACTTATAAGGCAATGCTGGGATTTGATCATTACTTAATTTCACTTAATTTCACTTAATTACACTTAATTTCAATGTAAACGGGATTTTCGACAACAAAAAAAACCCACCGATATCTCAGAAGGCTGTACTAATTTAGGAGATTCAGATTAGTTGA
>NW_013665611.1:1019935-1024536 GCF_000517525.1 Limulus polyphemus
ATTAAACAGATAAAGTAACTTTTAGAAATTCAATATACTGTTTAAAACTATTTTGTTTCATTTTTATGTATTTAGAACATTTCTTAGAGAATTTCTTCATCATATAGAACCTTAGCTAAAAACACACCAAGAAATGGAACCCTGATTATTATTTTGAGTGATGAATTGGAGATTATAATAATTTTTTTGCATGTAACCAATTCAACAGAGATCAAGGATACAACATCTTTGTTTTGTTTTTCTTTTTGAGCATTAGAAAATTAACTTTTGCTTTCATGAAATATCTAATGGCAAGATAGTAAAGATGCGATTCACTGGTTAACTTTTCACTGAAATTTCTATGATCATGATAGTCAATCGAAAACGTTAAGTAGTTTTAAAACAATACTTAAACATAATGTTAAACTTAACAATGAAAATGTTATTATTCGTTGTGCCTTCCCCCTGAAAAAAAAGAGCATATAAGTACGTCTCAGCATATAAATTTATTTTACATAATATAAAATAACAAATACCACCTTGTTGTTGTGCTGAAAATAAAAACACTCAACTGTTTAAATGCACTAGTTCTTAAATTTTTTAGAATTTCATTAAAGAGAAGTAGAGTTAGAAAAGTGGATTTAAAACAAAGACGGCTTCTTTACTTACTCGTATAAAAAAGTAGACCATAAAAAATATATTTAGCGCTAAGTCTATCTGTTGGGTTGTGTTGGCTGACCACTGCTGGCATTTCTCTACTCCCTCACTGAAAGAAAACATTAATTAATTTATGGTTTCTTTCATAATGTTAGTTTTAAAACTTTTCTAGACAAGAAATGTCCCCTCTTAGAGATATCTTTACAAATACACACTATATATATAATACCTTGAAAGCATAATTAGAATTATACATGATATAGTATCTTAGTGATCTCATTAAAAGTACAATCACTGTAGTGTCTTAGAAGTATAATTAAAAATAAACAAAGTGGAGAATTTCTAAGTTACAGTTTCACGAATATATATATCGTGGAATTAAATAACTCCAGTATTCGAAGTAATACACAGTAATACATCAAACTGTCAAAACACGAGAAAACAATGCCTAATGAAATATATGCTTAATGTTGTATGGAAAACAAAATAAAACCGAAATGCTTAACTAATAATGACTCTTAGAAGATTTCCTAAATCAGCTGTCATACTTAAATAAATGTTTCTAACATATATGAAATATATTATATGTAGCCATGTTTTTCTTCTTTTTTTCGGTTAAGAAATGTTTCCGCATTAATAGGAGCGTATGAAATATCCTTTTAAGCACATCCAAAATCCATTACCTTTAGATACAAATAAACACACTCATACTATATAAATATCTTATTAGAACAATGAAAATTCCCTTGTAGAGCAGTGTGTTTGAAATAAATAGGTTTTAGTTCAAAGATTACGAAAACGCAAAACGCTCTGTTTATATATAATCATTATATTAAAATGGTTATTTGTGAACATAAAAAGTAATATTGAGACGAAAATTTGGAAAGTGGTCTTTCGTAAAAATGGTTTTCAGATTGGAGCACTGAGCTAATTCAGATCAAACTCAGTGTATCTAACAGTGCTGGGAAAAATACAGCGAAGTATTTTTTTTCTGAAAAATTTTAACCATGTGAAAAAAAAAACCAAATTTTTTGTTATAGATGATATCTCATTCAAAAAATGTACAGTTTATGTTAAATTTAATTAGGGTTATGAGTTAAAGGTTTTAAGTTACTTAAATTATTATATCCCTTCTGCCATGTCTATAATAAAAAGTGTTTGCTTCCTATATTCCTGAGTATGGGCCAAAAATAAAAAAATTGCGAATTAGAAGGGTTTTTTCCGGAAACATAGAGAAGGCCAAATTTCATTGATTGTTAATTGTAGTCATGGGGACATAAATCTCAAAATACATTATCAGTAAATGAGTCATTGATGTTTCCTGTTGATATCACATACATAGGTTAAAAATAAACTAGTATTTTATTTGAACGGTGATTATAACTACGTTACTTTTTTGTACTGATCTTTACGTTATGACTAATGTTTGTTATGTCCCACGAGCGTTCAGTTAGGAATAGGAAAATTAACATTGTTTAGAATCTTAAGGTTTGGAAATTTTCGACGTTCAGATCAGGGATATTAAGCAATAAACAGTTATTTGTGACATCTTTGTAATCTATTCGTATGTGTGTTTTTTTCTAGCAAAGCCACATCGGGTTATCTACTATTTTAGTATTGTAAGTCCGAAGACCTGTCACACCGAGGGACTAATCTATTCGTAGCGGATAACGTGAGAGTAAAATAAAAAGATTAAGTTAAATTCAAAGCTTATTTCATTAAATCGTAAACGTCACCCATTAAAAGTAACGAGTTAACTCTACTTTTGGAAATCGATGTTTGTTTCTCATCTTTTCATTTTCTCACATGTGTTGACATTTAGATTGGCAACATATATACACGATTTGTCAGTTTGTGAGAAATTGGCAGACTTCATAAGCCAATCTTTCAGTATAGAAAAATGTAACAAAACGTACTATTTGTAAGATTTGTAAGTATTAAATGATTTTGATTGTTGGATTGATTTAAGATTATCTCCTGTTCTTAAAAAATGAGTTTAAAAAAGAAATGTGATTGAATGTTTTGTTTAATATGTTATTGTCCTTTTATAAATAATTTTAACACAATGATCTCCTAAGACTTTTTAATTACAAGAGGTTTAAAATTTCGTGTTTGGTAAGAACCGTAATAAACAGTTTTTACTCAGAACTACGCTTAAGTTGTGACTGAAAAGTTGAAGACTATTAACACTGAAAAGGAGCCCGAGTACAAAACAGGCAGCTAAAGAAGATAAATATTTTACCATCTATTATATTAGAATTTTTTTTAATTTTAATTTGAAGGGCGGTATATGAAATTGTTGTTTACATTGATGAAATAATTAGGTCTGGCTTAGCCGTGGTAATTAACTAAGGTGATATCAATCGAAAGAATAAGTCAATTTAGTAATAGTCATTGGGGTTAGCCTGATGTTAATCCGCAAGACCTGTCATTCAAGTAACTGATGATATGAATAGCATCTTTATTATTACTACGTTGTATTCCAACGGGCTTGATGGATATAGAAGATATAATGTGGTTGACATATTAATATATTTACAATCTTCTTTTACTTTCACTGATAAGTTATTTGAGTAAGAAAAATATAAAGTTTGTTATTAAATGTAAAATAAAGACTTCAACTTTATCGTTTTTAGTCTTTCGTCGTCAAATTAAAATCTAAGTTTAGATTTATAAGGATTTTTTTTTGTTCTGTTTTCGGGTTTCCATGGAGAACCTCTACATAATTTCAAACAAATAATCTATTTCTTTATAAATTGGATAAACTTTGCAAACTTGGTAAAAAAAATGCGCTGAAATATTCTATCAATGATGTGCTTGAGATTTTCAAATGTTATATAATGAAAATAATTATGTTACAAATTAATGTAATCGACTTATTACAGTATACTCGCAGTAATTTGTAGGCTAATTTGAAAACTTACCAACTATGAAAATAAACTTCGTTTTATTGGTGTTTATTCTAAACGTTTATGACACTTGTGTATATTGATATAATTTTACTCATGTTATTATATTTTCGATCTCAAATAATTGGTGACTTTTTAGTTTAGCGTCTTTGGTGGTCAAACTGGAAAAAAAGGTTAAATACATAGGGGTATAAGTAGTCTGAATGTTTAAAATGTAAGCTTTAAACTTCAGAAACTGCACGTGTATACTCCACGCTAGCTTAGAAGCATTTTACAGATCAATCAAATCATTATGTTACTACATTCCTTTGGGAAATGATTAACATACAACCAGGAAGTAATGCTGCACAAGGCAGTCCACAAGAGGCCCTGAAGTGAAAAGTCGTGAATTGATAATAAGCTTTCAATATATATATATATATATTTAACTGAATAGTAGAAATAATTAAAAACGTTAAACTCAGAACACGTATTAAGATAAATGTGTCTCGAACTTGAAGCAAACGTGTTTTGTTCTGTGATCCGAAGTTAAAATAGATTATAAAAATACAATTACAGTGCATTAGTAAATTGATCGTTAACGGTTTATAAGTATAATTAAAACTATACTTTATGTAGAAAACATAATGCATATTTCAACAGAAAATTGGCCTGTGTTCTTTGAAATTTATAGTACGTTTTCTATATAAAATTGTGTTTATAAATCGGTGTTGGTCAATTTAGTATTGTATTACCGCAACGCGCTTTCAGACACAAGTAACTACAGTATATGTTTGCTTTTCAGACTAAATTAATAAACTAATATTTAGACATGTGTTTTGTAATTTACTATAATGACATTGACCAAATTGCTGATTAACTCAAAACTGAGCAGTTTCTAATGTATATCTATCTTAAGTTTTGTGGTTTTTGAAGGCTTTTAGATGTTTTTTGTTATTGTTTGTTTGTTTGTTTTGAATTTCGCGCAAAGCTACACGAGGGCTATCTGCGCTAGCCGTCCCTAATTTGGTAGTGTAAGACTAGAGGGAGGGCAGCTAGTCATCACCACCCACCGCC
>NW_013665611.1:1024757-1032990 GCF_000517525.1 Limulus polyphemus
CTCGCGACCCTCAGATTGCGAGTCGAGCGCCCTAACCACCTGGCCATGCTGGGCCTTTTTTGTTATTACTGGGATTATTTGTATTTACTTCATATCAATAACAAACAAGAGTCCATTAAAGTTTGAGGTTAGTTTTATATTGACCAAAAGGGAACAAAATTTTATTGAACACATTTCTTAATAATAATAATAAGAAGAACCAAACAGTACTCATTACAGTTTAATATCGTAAATCATAATGTGTTTTTTTTATTACAAGTAAACATTTTCTCCGTTTGTAATTAAGTCGATTTCAAGTAATCGTTTTTCGATGAAGTTTTTTATAGGCTTCTGCAGATTTTGGAAATTCCTTTTAAGATTATGTTTCAAAACTTCGAATCCTTAGGGGATATTTAATTCTAGACTGTTTTGTAGAAGGTGTCAAGACCTTTTGAAGTCTTAAGTAAACTTACACTGACTGACCACTCTATTAGAATCAACACCTATTATTGGGTCGGACAAGTTATTTGTCGTGATAACAGCCTGAACTCAAGGAGTATGCACTGCAACTGGTCCAAAGATATGAATATTATGATCTGGTGTTGTGTTGGTCAAGGAAGATAACTGAGCTTACTAAACTAGGAGAAAATTTGGGCGGTGGATGGTTTCACTGTTTTCCTGAAAGGACTCTTGTTCATCAGAATGGAAATACAGCAGTATTGGGTGGGCATAGTGGGCAATAACTTTCAACTACACTCTGGATATTAGTCGCTGCTTTAAAATAGTTAAGTGACTCACTCAGTGCCACGAAAATGTGTCTGAAGCTATTACATTAAGTCCAACAGCTTACACTGCTAGAACAACATAAATAGCCTAAAGTGCCTCCTGTGTATTTTCTCCATGCTCTTACCGAACCATTAGCAGAGAAACGAGTGAAATGCGACTCATTAGACTACGTCACACGCTTCTAATGATTCATTATCTACACTTTGAGTCCTAAATACTATTAAAGTCACGCTTTCTGCTTTCTGGCATAAAAGGTTTTGAGATCTGATTTTGAGCTGTCAAAAAGACAGTTTTTCTAATGTCTTTCGCATGGTATGGCTTATGAGAATCGGACACTCACTTGGGTTGAAATTATCGATAAGTTGAGACAAAGTCTGAAGTAGTCTGCCATATTTTACAAAGCTGCTCAATTGTTTTATCCCTCGATCTATTCACAGCGGATGGAGGTCACAGTTTATGCTAGTGACAGACATATTCGCTTTCAATTGCCATTACTGATATACTTTGATAACAGGTACTAATGAAGAGCAGTATTTGATAAAGATGGGCACCCACTATGAAGCGCCTTTGAAAGTCGGAGAAATTCTTGCTCTCACCCTTTTTATTGCAGACTTACTATGTGAGGTATGTTTATATATTTCAACTTATAACACTTCAGCAATCATCCGATGTATCTGAATTGTAATCTATGTTGCATTTACTAATACACGAAATCGTCTACAAACAGGTATATGGCGTAGGTGCTAATAAAATGGCCAGTCGTGTATTTTTAGAACAGACATCTTGAAGGCTGAATAAAGCATTCTTAGACTACTACTCGAGTAATAAGGTATTGAGGCGTATGTATGAGAGAAACACCCAAGAAAGCGATAAAAGGAGCGTGGTTATTCTGCATGATCAACTATAACCTTTATATCATATACTAAATAAACAGTAGGAGATAATACAATGTGCCCTGCGGTGTTATAACACCAACTTCGCTTTAACTGGTTAATGAGTTAATTTCTCTACCACACTTGTTTTCGTTGAGACTCAAAAAAAACTCCGTGGCGTATTTTTAATCGATGTTTATGCAGTTTCTTTAGCCTTTGGTTTCTATGTTTTGGTTACATATAGTACGTCTAAAGAGCGCTCATTTTGAAAATATTGTATATTTTTTTATGTTCACTAAAAATATGCACTTATTTCTCAACTAAACATAAATCATAAAACATGTTTTTATTCTTAAGCAATCATTTTATCAATTACTAATAAACCACGACACGAAGAAGACATCTATTACGTATTAAAAAGTTTCCATGCCCAAATTAGTGTGGTGTGCATATTACTTGAATAATAATTTGTACCGTTACTTTATCGACATCACTAAAACTTTTAAAACCAAATTTAATTACATAAATGTGAATCATTTGTCAGTGATTTTGGGGCTTTCTATTCCATACCACGAATATTAATTTTTAAGTTACCAAAAAGATCATACATATTCAAAAAATACACATTTCTTCGCTAAAATAGTTCCAATTAAACTACAATAAAAACAGAAGGGGAAAGGAACGTGAGAGAAAACAGTGGGGGTAGAAAGAGTAAAATTTTACTCACCCATTAGCAGGATCCCCCGTGCTAAAAAAGGAAGCAAAGGAGAAAGGAAGGCGAAGAAAGAGAGGTTTGTAATGTCGTGACTGAGAAGTTACAATTTTCTGCCCATAAAGAGCAAAACAAAAAGAAAAAACTGGTCCATTATTTCCTCAAAAGATGGGTTTTAAAATAAATAATTATACACTTATGTGTATGTCTATAAATCGTTTAATTTTAAGCTAATGGCCGTATATACTTTTCAAATACATGGATACAAATTAAAATGTTTAATGTGTTAATCTATCAACAAGTTTTAAAACAATAAAGTTCAAAATGCCCTTCTCACAAAATTCAAATTTTGAAGTTTTAATTATTATAATAATAGATCATGAAGTATAATCACAATATTGTACTTAAACGTTCAGCCTTCATATTTCCTGGATATATAAAATTATTTTACAAAATGAAAGAAAACAAAAAACATTTTAAATATAATAATATAATTCTTAAAGTCAACTTTAAATTTAGTTATCGAAATTCCTTTAATGTACAACAAAAAGAGAACAATATTATTTAACATTTAATACAAACTATTATTTTCAAGTTATTGCTAATATTGAGATACATATACACATTCAGAATTTTTGGTGTCCATCTGGTGAGGATAACCTGAACCAATCAGACACAAAATAAACAAATTAAGCAAATAATTATTCCTTGCAGGATATGAAAGATAAGTGTGCTGACAGATAATTAATTACATAAGATGCGTGCAGAATTTCAAATTCTATTTTTCACACAGAAAATATTAGAGTGATGATTTTAATTTATGAAAACAAATTAAGTAAATAGCTCGCACTTATGTAAAGGTTGATTTCGAAGAGAAAAAAACTGTGATAGCATGAAAATATTTTAAAACTAATCCTGTTCACAACAAAGTTTTAAAGAACTAAGAAATGTAGTTTCATACAGATATACAACTATAATTGTCATCATTTAATTAGATGAATTTAGTCACGTTGAAAGAGTTATGTTGTAATAATTAAGAGAAGGAATTCCATTATATTTTAGGCAGTAAACAACCTGAAATCTAAAATGCAACTGTTCAGACAAGACAAAACACTTACATGAATAGAGGGAAAAGTATCTGCACGTATAATGAAGTTGACGCGTACAATTTCTTTCCCATTGCTGGTGAATACAATATCATACTATACATAAACGAGCTGAATTCGTTTCTTCATTTTTTGTAAACGTATCAATAACATGCACATAAACAAAGTGACAGGCAAAATATTCCCTTACTCTTTACAAAATTAGTATTTTTTTTAGTTATCTGATTCATGTATATTAAAATGACATCTGTAATCCTATAACCAAGAAAAAAAAATAGTATGTAATAACCAAAACATCAACATCATGTTGTACGTTAAATGAAAGGTTTACAAGGAGAAACGATTTTTTTCTTTTTTTTTACAATTAATATCGATCTTGTTCTCAAAGTATTCTACTTTACATATTCTTTGAAATGCAAAACATTTCGTAGAAATATTATGCTTCTTTAGAGCTACCGAAAAGCGAGTAACATTTATTTTAATACAGAATGTTATACTACTTAAGTATATTACTGAAACATTTTAAGAGCGAAAGACCATCCTGTAAAGTTGGAAGACTCTCTGAAAAGATAAGAACTGACGCCAGACTTGTTTTATTAGTTTGTATAACACACGTTACTGATAAAAGAATATCCTTCTTCCAAGTGATATGCATTTACAATTGCTTTGCTTATTGTACGTGTTTCTGATTCCATTTTGCAAATTCTGGATCTTTTCTGAATATAAATCAAGTTGGTCCATTCTTTCCTTGCTTGTTTCTTATCTGTTTGATAAGTGAGCAAACAACCAATAACCCTCGGTATTATGTGAGCAACAGAATCACGATGACACTCGAAGATTAGCAAATTCTGACTATTCTCTGTAGACATTACCGTATAGCTTTCGCTTCTCTTCCGTGTCCTTAGAGAGTTCCGTGCACCTGAAAGAATGTTCACGAAACTAAACGGATAGAGAAAGGTATCGATTTGTGCTGAGGAAAGAAAAAAAATCCATAGATCCAAGAACGTTCCTCAGTAGCCATTCTTCTCCGAGCTATTATTTTTGCTTTTTGTATTTTGCGGCTGCACGATATCAAATTATCTGGAAATGCCAGGAGTTCATTAAAAAAAAAAATGAGTTAGTTTGCTAGATGGAGAAAACTGGAGTGCGTGATGTAACTATTTTGGGTCGTTTTATGAATAGCTACTCTGTTTATGATTACTGATGAATGAGAGCCCACTTGGTTTATCTGCGAATCTGTCCAACTAAGCTAATTTTAATGGATCATTTTGTTGGGTTTCTGTATACATTTTATTCAAAACTAATGATTTTTATTCTTGGCAACATTCGAATGCGAAAATATATTAAGCTCAATTCTTTTAGTAAACTTTTAAATAAGTTTACGATACACCAGATTACGAAACCCACGTATTCAAGTTTTTCTATACATTATTATCTTGGAGAGAAACCTTGAATTATAGTTTATATACATATGTATATATATATACATTACCTAAAATATTTCCATAACATTGTTTTAAAAATTAATATGAAATAAGATCTACAACCATTAATCAATATTTAATTGTGTTTATATTAATGAAATACAAATACAAATGAGAATAACAATTTCAGTAAGTTAATTAACATATGTTATTTAAGAAGAAGCCAGATAAATATAACTGTAACTATATTTTTTGTAATAATAACTGAGAAAAATGAGCTTGCATTATTAATGCTTTAACTACCCAAGACAAAACGAAATATCGGTTAACCACAAATAATTCGTACTGGTATTTAACTACTCTAAAACTATCAAGGTGTGGTAAAACTAACTCTGTTTAGTATTTGAAACTTAACACAATCGAATGAGGAATCGTTAACCTTAAAATAGTCAAATAATATACGATTAGTGTTAACAATTTTCTAGTAATTTATGAATGACCATAAGAAATAAGCTTCCTTTAACCATAAATATCGAACTTCAAATTAATTATTAATTTTTGAAATCAACTTTAAAACGGTGAAGTACCGAATGATCAACTCTAAAATAAACAAGTAAAAATTTGATAAAGTTGTAAACAGTATTTTAAGATGTTATAAATACGTAAGATAAGAATAACATTAAACAGACAAGTCTGGTTAGAAGAATAGAGAACATATATTAAACAGTGAGAAGAAATGTAAAAACAGATGGACTTGTGGCTGTTAGGCCTTTTCAGAAGTTTTCTGATGAAAAGCTGGAAATATACCAAAAGCTCAAGCTCAGAATAAATATTCATGCATTTCTTGATTATGTTCATGTTGTTGGAGTTTCTTTCGTTGAAGAGTTTTCTTTTTAAATTTAATAGCTTATGATAAAACTTGGAAATTTCAATCAACATATAATCAGCTTACAAAACTGAACTAATGCATAATCAGCTTACAGAATTGGACCAATATATGACAGACCTTAGCAAAGTCAAACAAGATATAATCAACTTACAAGAGGACCAATGTATGATCAACCTTAGTAAAGGCAAACAAGACATAATCAACTTACAAAAGAGGATCAATGTATGATCAATCTTAGCAAAGTCAAACAAGATATAATCAACTTACAATACACGATCAATAAAATCAATAAACTTAGTATTCCGAAATTGTTTCATCTCGGAGTCTACGTTTAAGGGAGGTCCAGTTCAATCTACACTTTGATCAAAGTGTGTCATTGGGTTATACTAGTTTCGGAGAATTCCAATCTTCATCAGTAACCATGAACACAAGTTAACCAAAGAAAGACAAGAATAGTGGCCGATGACACGTTTTCTTCACTTCACCTGTCCAGTTTATAGGTTTTTCTCACAATGACTATAAAGCCCGTTCACACCAACAGTATATTTGAAGATACATTCAGTTTACAAAAGTAGACCAATGTATGACTAACATTAGTAAAGGCAAACAAGATATAATCAAGTAACAAAAGTGGATCAATGTATGATCAATCTTAGCAAAGTCAAACAAGACATAATCAACTTTGAAAAGGTTGAATAAAGTATAATAAACCCCAAAACTTGCAAACAATACATGATCAATTTAAAACGATTGGGCAAAATATGATCAACTGTAAGCTGAAGTGAAATCAACTTTAGAAAGATTGAGTAAAATAGTATGAACTTTAAAAAGTCTAAAACAGATTGCCTTTCTTGAAAAAGTTTTTTGAGTGAAAACATTAGTATATCAACTCACTGTTTTAAATATGAACTTACACTTACTCGGAATGAACGGATCGTAAGGTTTCGATATCATCCTTTCTCTAAAATTATTGAAACTAGTACGTGTGAATGTGTTCGTAAAGATGTTTTCTCAGAAATGTATCAGTTAACTCAGTTTCAGACCTTTCAAAATTGTAATACGTAACAGAACCAATACGAAAATCAATCACGTTTTTGGTTTCAGGAATCAAATTCTGTTCGTACGAGATCGAATGGTATTACTTCAAAATGACGGTGACTGCACGAGTTTTGTTTTGTTAATCGCTTGATAGTCAGTCAGCCAATATCTTCTCCCCCTAGATATAAGCGTTGACAGCATACCCAATACAAAATTTTGAGTTGAATTAGCTAATTACTTGTCTTTTATATCACCTAGCAAGAAGATATTTCGTTACTCTCAAAGCTGTAAAGACTTCCCGACTAAAATGAAAAACAAAATCCAAAGGGAAGTCCATTCTAAGAGGGTACATCTAATCACCAAAATCACATTACTGCACCATAGGGTTTACAAAAGCTCGATAAGTTTTTCATGCATTAATATTTTATGTCGACAAAACAATAGTGCACAGTTTTGTTTGCTTATACATGTGCTTGCTTGTGAATGACTAATTACTGGTAATTACCCTGTCGATTAAGCTTCCGCTATAGGAACAAAATTATGTAGAAATTGAGAATTGAGCTAAGAAAACCAAATGCATTTGTTAAAAACTATTCAAAGATAATCACAAAATCTATTCTTCGTTGAAAACTACGTGTAACTGAAAGACTGATAGAAACAGATTAGGAGAATGTGATGAGTCTAAATGACCGGAAGAAAAATTTTAAAATCATATATATTTATAGTTGCTCAAGAGACTGAAGAATCATATAAAAATCGTGTATAATGTTCGTAAAACGTTCAAAAATTCATTTAAAGACAAAAATAGGGTTTCTTAAATAAGAAACCCCACAACAGCAAAGTAGCACGTTGCAAATAAGTTACGTTTCAGAAAGAATAGTTTGGAACTGAATTTTCACTTCAAAACAGCTTAACAGTAATCCCTCTTTACTGTTACTGTGTTACAGATTTAACAATCTTTTCGTTTCTCTCTGTAATGTGATGTTTACGTTTTCATGTATTTATTTTGAAAAAAAAAAGATGAATAAATAAATAAATACACAATAACAAGACTTTATATTTATTAATTTACTCATATCACAGAACAATGTGCTAGAGATTTGTTAAGCTATATCTATTCTTGCATCTGTCTAGTTGTATCCAGGATAGAAAACGAGTTTTATGTTGCTTTAGACAAAAGTGGACATACAGACAGGGATTGCATCAAATCAAAAATAATTTCGAACATTCAGAAAAAAGGTGTTTTTTGTCTCTACTATTTGTTTGTTTGTTTTTCCGATGGGATCTGCGTCCTTTTCCACTTATTTTGTGCCGAGTTAAAATACATTAAATTTTTAATAATTCTGAGAACTTTCGGTTAAAACTTGTGTATGAAAAGTTTGTTTATTTGTTTGTGAATTTCGCGCAAAGCTACACGAGGGCTATCT
>NW_013665611.1:1033752-1064831 GCF_000517525.1 Limulus polyphemus
CTTTTACCAACGAATAGTGAGATTGACCGTCACATTATAATGCCCCACGGCTGAAAGGGCAAGCATGTTTGGTGTATGTGTATGAAAAAGTTAAGATACTCATAATACTAGCATGAAGCTACTGATATTAAAGTTTATAGATCAAAACGTATAATACGAAAATTTTTGAAAATGTTTCAATTTTAAGCATGATAAGATGATGAGTATGTACACAAGTGATCAAACGAATACAAGTAATTTAATTTTTTTAAATTTTATTTACAAGAAAATAAGCAAATTATTTGTTTTTATTAGAATTATTTTATCATTCAATACATTTTTGAAAAATCTAATACATTACTTTCAAGTGGAGGAATTTGTTTACAGGTAATTATTCTGGATGTCTGTATATTAGGGTAGTTGATTTTAGCTAATACTTATCAGTGTATTTAAATTCGATGACGAGGAACCCACTTTGAGACTAATAATGGCTGGAGACGACTTGAATGGGTAATGAATAAAAACTTTAATATAAGTTAATAAAGTTTAAATTTTCTATCGATGGCTACTTATGCCAATGAGTTATGAAACTTATGTTCAACTACATACTAGTACAAAACTGAAATATCTAACAAATCCAAAACTCTATTAAAGTTTTTATACTTGTTGATTAATTTGGAGCTGTGCTAGAGGTAAATGACTCTTTAAGCTGTAAAAGGTGAAAAGGGAGCGCGCGCATGCCAAGTGTGCACTACAATAATGAATATATTTGTACAGTGAGACACGCAAAGACTTTTAATCTTCTTTTATCTTAATAATGCTAAATATGAAAGGAACCTTTGACGTTTATTGAACTTATATACAGATTATGAGCACGAATAAAATGTTAAATTAAACGGTAAAGCTAAAATAATTAACCGAGTGTCTTTATAATAGTTAGTTCGAATATATATGTATATATTTAATTTGAGGCACTAAACTGAACAAAACATCAAAGCATGATATACATACTTTACTAGTTAACTTGTAACCAGGACAACCAACGCTAAAATATTTTCTTTATAGAAGCGAGGAGCATAATCTCTGAGAATAATGATTTTGATGTTAATAAGTTTCACATGGGTGAGAGTGTTTGTTTTCCTAGATTCATTTTCCTTCTTACAATATGAAATACGGGGAGTTTGAGCTATAAAAATATTGAAAAAATGATTTCACTCGAGTCTCTACCTCAAAACTTACTTGTAATCAAATTTTTAACCTTCTTTGAATATTAATTTAATCTAAGAACCTGGAAAACGTGTAATAAAAATGAATGTGGCACATCGCTTCTGGCAATTTAAAAGAAATTGAAGGACCTCTTGCAGAATAAATGAATTTCGCGGTAATGACGTTTTCGGATATGGAACAAATGAAATACACGAAACTTACACTGTTTATATTTAAAACAAAACCATACAATGCCATTGGGATTACATCGCCAAGAAGCACTTTCGAAATTTATTATAAGAATCTAAATAAGTAGAAGAAAGTCATCGCAATTCTTATTAACTTTCTGGAAATGTGAACCACATTCCATATGTAGGAGGATTGGAACAGAGAATTTGTTATTTATATTTTTCACTATTCACGAAGAAGCTAAATTGATTGTTGCCATAAGGACATTTTGTTTAATGGAAAGCCCCTTGAACTCGGAATTAAACCGTGGAGAATGACTAGTGATATTATACGAAAAAGCCAAGAAAGCCCCTAATAGTATTCGTTGTTACAAAATCACTGTTGTGCAAGTTGAAATTTATGTGGAACTCAATGAGCGAGTTTGTCAATGACTTATGTTCATTGTTGGTCCATGACTTAATAGCCATGGCATTAGAAAGAACATACCGTTTCACTCGAAGAATTCAACTGAAATTTTCTGATTTAACTATTTTGTATTTTATACAAACCACCTTACCAGCTTAATGGCTTTCCACGATTATGGCTGTTTTTTCTTCCATTTCCACTTATTTAATAGTATAAGTAAAGATTATATTACACACCATTAACAGGGGAGTATAAGAACTGTGCTCGTAGCATATGCATGCGAGCTTCATTACTGATGGCTGAATTTCAATTCGATATAATTTTTCCCCTGCTGATCTCATCCGAGTTAATATATTTGACAAGAAGCTATGAAATAACAGCCTCAGAGCATGTGATTAAGTTTTCAAGTGAGAATCCATTTAGACGAGAATAAATTGCTCAGATATCATCACCTAAGATCTTTAAAGCTCCAGACACCGATGAAAATGTTTTTTACTAGTATTATCTGACGATTGTTAAACAAAATTTACTTAAAGTTCTAGTCAATAACTTTAGTACAACTTTTTTGGAAAGCAAAAAGTCAATTTTGCTTGCGGATTTTACTTTCCTGGTAAGTAACAAGTAAAATTTTCTTTTAGTCTTAACCATTAGTAAAATATTATTTTCAAAGATTTTACTTGAGTATTACATTTCTGGCAAGTCAAAAGTAAAATTGTCTTAAAGTCTCAATACTTAGTAAAAAAAATTTTCTTCACGAATTTTACTTAATTATATTTACTTGTGAGTAAAACATTGTATCTCCCTGAGACCATAAATGATAATGGAATAGCTCTTTACAAAAACTTTACTTGAGCATACATTTTCATAACGCTAGCAATGAAAATTGTTTATAGAACCAGGCGCTAATTGAATGGTATATTTGTTCTTTCTTTAAGGTTTACATGTCAGGCTGACTTCTTAGAACATTTAGTTTATTAGTTATAGGACAACCTTACTTAATTAAGTGGAAAACCACTATTGGAAAAAGATTAACTGAATCAAGAATTAATTTTTTTCCTATTGGATGAATAAGTGTTCCGTCAGGTGGCGCATTATAGTTACACTGAAAGTTGTGTACTACATTAAGCAAACTTCTTAATGAATTGATGATTTATGGTTAGTTTTGATTAATACTCAGTATATCCAGAATGTATACAGAGAAAGGATTAAGTGACATAATAGATGAATTATGAACTTCAGTATCAAACTGAGACCCCTATATGGTCCAATATAGTTTTAGACAATAATGATGAAGCACCTGCTGGTGACCATGCTAATCTATAGCAAGAAAAGCATTAAGAAATTCACACCACAGAGAAAATTGGACTCGTATTAAAGATTTTATCGAAACGTAAACATGCGTAAACACTGGATTTGTTACTGTATTGCATTTTACTTCACTATATGCTCAATAAATCCATTTTTATCGTGAAAAGTTTTACTTCGAATTTCAATTACAAAAATAAATCCATCATGGTATTTCACAAGTCTACAACTGCTATGCGAATGATGATGTCACAACTTTTAAATTATGTAGCAAACGTGCTGTTACTAAATCTCTTTATGATTTATACTTTTAAAATAGCAAACAAATGTGAAGGTGAATAACGAGTACTTGTCGCGGTAGCTGCCAACAATAGGTATAATTAAGTTTTATACACAGTTTATGCTTCCGTTCCTTTTAGTTGTTGCTTATTCAAGCAGAACTGGTTAATTGAAGTGTAAAGGAAATCTACATGAACAGTTTCCATGCTTCAATTGATTAACTTTTTGTTATCTGAAGTCAATCAATGTAGGTAAGCAAAGAGATAAATCTTCTTATTTTGGCTTTAAGACGAAATTGATTTTCAAAAAAAAAAAGAACTGGGAAAATCGCAAACATCATTTGATACCGAAGTGCAGAGAAAGACGATGCTCTTTAGATTGCTTTATTGCGATTGAGGGGTAATAAGTTGTTAAATTTGAGAAATTGGACGCATAACTACTCTAGACTACCTAATGAACTTGGGAAAATATTGGAAAAATGTTATTTACGGATTAATATACATTTTGTTATCAGCCAGAAAACATGTTTTCCCCTTTAGATCAATCTCTTTCCACATTTTCATCCAAGTTTGATTTCACCGGAAAAGTTCAATTTACAAGGAATTGTTTTGCTTTTATTTCCATAAAATGGATTCACATGCGTTAAATTATTGTGTAACGTAAGAAGTTTTATGAGAGGGCACATCTGTATATACATAAAAAAATAGAATAAGGAAGAACTGAAATTTCCACACAAGGGATTTTCCCGTACGTCGTCGTATGTATTTTCTAAAATTAATTGTATTTGTTTTCCGTATACACATTACTTTCAGATTAAGATATATTTACACATATATATATATCATGTAAAATATACTTTATTTATAGATATAAAGCATTAATCTAAAGCCCTTTTACCTTTATATAATGGGGAACAAATTACATCTGTTTATCTATCTACAATTGCTCTGATATAATTCCTGTAGTTACAACATTAATTGATATATCTTTCGAGAGTATTTTTCCATACATCCGTCATTAAGAGCCAGGTTTCAAAAATTTGTTCTGCTTCAGTGAACGGTAGCGGTTTTAAAAAAAAAACAGTGTTCAGCGTCTAGCCCATCCTCAGTAGTATCGTTTTCAAACCGCCATGTTATAGGCCTAGCTATCTATCTGTAGAACGGATACAATTTTCTTGTGTGAATAAATTAAAGCACGAACATTTGAATAATAAAAATGTTAACCCAAAACATCTTGGGAGTTATGGCTCTTAACATCCAATTGCCAAGTTTGACTAACATGAACGCAATTTATTTCATTATTCTTTACACACAGTTCTATAAAAAGCGCGAATTTTATGTTAATATGTAATTATCAATTATGTAATATTATAAGACTTTTGCAGAAATAACAGATGGGAACAATTCACTGGGAATTTTAATTGTTTTATCGTGAAAGCTATCTATCATTAAAACCAAACTATAAATATTAAAGTTCATAAAATTATATATTATTATTTAATACAGTAATTCACGCTAAATGAAAAGAATGCCAATCTACAAATGACAGCAAATATGATGCTTAATGCAGTGTTAGTTTTATTGCTCTGGGATCTATGCATACCTCACATGCTATACGCGTTGTCGCTGTGAATCAACAAAATACTTCTTGACAAATACAAATACAAAATTAGGCGATGTCAAACTTTTCATAGCCTCTCCTCCCTAAAAAAAAAAACCCACTTAGCATTAATCGTTACTTTATGTGTATCTTTATTTCCACCTCTGTTGTAATGCAGCATCACAACTATTCAAAATATATGTTGACACCCTAAAAGAAATGAATATATATATATATGCATTTTAACATACTAACATAAAATACCCGAACTCCGATGCAGGGTTCAAAGGCCGCCTCGTGATTCACAGAGGCCCAAATGTGCTAATCAAGCTCCTCTATTATTCCCAATTATTTCTTTCAATACCACAAGGGAGGTCAGTACCATTAAACAAACCCCTTGGAAACCTAAGCTCAAGTGCCATCTTGGTCCCACTAATTTGTAAGTGGGGGGTATGAACACAGTTTCAAACATGGCGCTCCCGTGCTCTCGAATAGGGTTAAAACACAAACTGCGATGCCAGATCCGGGTTCAGCAACCATTGAAACCTATTCTAATACCCAAATCATGCCTGGGTGACCTTCCAAGGGCGTATTAGTCCATCTTGATATGGGGGTACGGGCCATCACGAGTCCGCCTGCCAAGTTTGATCCTGCTAGCTCAAGAACTAAGGAAGGGGTTAAAGTGACATACATGCATGCAAAGCAACAAGCTGAATAAGCATAGAAAGGATTATGGTCAAATAGAATGGGGTAGGAAAAGGACGATTTTTATTTCTCCTTAGTTGGAAATTGCATCATCGAAGGAGCTGCTGGACTCAAAGTTTGAGTGTCCTCCAAATCTATATTAGAAAGTGGTGACAGTTTCATTCAAGACAGTGAAGCGTCTGAGATTTTAGTTTAATCTATCTTCTCAAAGTTTCCAGTGCATGAATATCAATATTCATAAAATCATGTTTTATACTTCTGTTTTTTTCATGATAATTATGTCAATATCATTGAGAGGATGTTACAGATATAATTATAGAAATGCTAAATATAATTCTTATATAATTCAAGTTTAGCTCTAGATTATTTTGTATAAATACTCCAAAAAAAAGCGTTGATACATAATTAACAAATAATGTGATTACCAAAACGCTGTACTGGTGATACAGTGTGATCTATTTATAATAGAACAGTGAATGAACGTGTCAGAAAGTTCTTATCTAAGTATCGTGAGGAGCGCTCAATACTTTCAATAGCTTATTATTATTTACCAAACACTTCTTAGAAGTATACCTTCTCTCATCAAAAGGTCCTAAGGAGCTCGGCTAAAGGGCTTCTTGTATTGTGATTAAAATTTTTTTTGTTATGCTTCGTTAATTTTAACACCATTAACATTATTAAAATGTTTCCATTAATTGTATGTATGTATGTTTGTTTGTTTGTAATTAAGCACAAAGCTACGCAATGGGCTATCTGTGCTCTGCTCTCCACGGGTATCGAAACCCGGTTTTAGCGTTGTAAGTCAGCAGACATGCCGCTGTACCACTGGGGGACAGATTGTACGAATTCACCCAGTAGATACTGGTCGGTTGTAAGCTCTACTGTTATGAGGTAACGTGTGAGAATATATCTTGTGATTTATTAGTTGAATTATTTAATAGAAGCGTTTCCTTCCAAACGAACGATGAATAGTAAAATAATCAGCATTTATACCCTGTTTGCTGTGCCTCAAATCACCGTGTGTAATAGTTACAATAGATGAGTAGTATGAAATATACAAGTTTGTATTGAACCACATTTCATCACCTAAACTGAAGGATTTTATATTTTTGCTTGCGAATACTCTCACTAATTCTTTCCACTGTAGTAATTTTACATCCTAATCTTGCAAGAATAATCTATACCCTAAGTATTTAAACTCTGCATTTCCTGGCATCTAGTTAAGTTTCTCCACAATTAGCACACACACACATACATAAAAAAAAACTGAACAATGATCCGATCGTAGAAGTAATTATATTTACTTGAGTAAACAATAAAATAGATTGTTCATTATTATCTAGTTTGTCTTTATGGTGCCTTTGCTTTTATTTGTTCTTGCATGTTTACGCTCATGAACTTAATGATCACTGTGGCAGAGAGAGAGCGTATTCTGCAAGCACGCAAATGTTTGAATCGATATTACAATCGAATGTTGGTTCCAGGTACTGAATTAATAAAAGCAAAAATTTTGGAGAACACAGACGCAAGAGGAGGCGATAGTTTGTTAGTGTTAAGGCTCTTTATATTTGCATTCTTGATCATAGATTCATTAGTCAGGTTTTTTATGTTATAGTATTGACATGGCTCAAATGATAGTTAATCTTAATCATTTTAGATTAATCGAAACTAATACTTTATTATTATTATTATCGGAAACTCACCTTGAAGCGTCAATGAAATATATAACTAAAGAGGATATACTGAGACAAAACACCAGCACCACCTGGGGAAAGATAAAATAAAAACAGTTTAGTTAAAAACGTACGTACAAAATGTAATATAAATAAAACGTATACCAAACAATTTGCTTATATTAATAAATATTCAAAAATAACAGAAATATTTGAGCACCCCATACTACCTTAGATATTCTGAAGGTAATGATGTTCTTGTATAATTATTGCAATTATAGTAAGAATGACTTGTTGATTACTTGAGTGAAAAAAAAAAGTGATTAGTTTTGCGTTCTAGTACTGTATAATACTTTAATTAATCAAGCTGATCAGATCATGGTCGACATCTGAAAAAAAAAGAAACAAATTATACTTTCGAATCGTAAGTTTATATGAAGGTATTATTAAACCTAGTACTTTTTGGCGCTAAACGTCAGACCAAGAAACAGGAAAGCAACGTTATCAGGCAGTAAAAAAGCTCATTTTGATATATACATCAGTTGATATATTATGAATGCATAATTGCTTTGGCAAATGCAGAAAGAATGGATTCGTGTGTTGCTAGAGTCAAGATATAATAGAGCTAACACTGTACATGATTATAGTTTCCAGGAAGCACGTATACGGAGTTTAGAATTCTTTCAATTTTTCATGAACTGAAAATGAATTTGTTTTTGCAGAATAATAAATATGTCTTATCGTTTATAACACAAATTATAGGGAGATTAGGGTTACGTATTAAGCCTATTACCACTGATCACTTGTTTTCATCGTGGTAAGGTCTATGGACTGAAAATATTTTACATAATGGCGGCCACATAGGCCCTCCTACCTTTAGTGAAAACATGGTATCAGAAAAATAACAAACAGTTTTCGTACGCCATTTTTTGTAACACTCTTACTAAAAATTATTGAATTACAAAAGAAAGGCAGAACAGATATTTCTCTCCTGAGCAAATCTCTACGGTAAACATGGCGCAGTTACTACATACTGGAAGGGTTGAAATAATTTATTGTACAATATTTAAATTCCACTAGGTATATATAAAAATATTTAAAGGAATTCAAATCTAAACACACACAAGAAAATAACTAAACTGCATTGAAATATTCTTCAGTATTCACAGTTTGAGGTGCTCTATTATTCTTAAACCTGGATTAATGCGGATATGACATTTTAATTAGCAAATGATAAATCATATTCATTAACGCAGCATGGAAACTATTCAGAAATGAAAAAGTAAATTATTGTCGACACAAAATGTTTCAAACAATCATTAAACAACTACTAGAGAATCTAATAAGTTTAAAACAGGTGATTATTTATTGATCTTAATGATCCCTGATAGAACAGCGGTAAGTTGACGGATTTATAATGATAAAATCCGGGGTTTGATTCCACGTGATAGATACAACAGATAGCTCGATGTGGCTTTGCTCTAAAAAAATAGATATTTTGTACTCAAGGTACACTATATTTGAAAAGCAGTTACTCGTTTTGATCAACGCATTTCTTGTCAAACCGTTTGTTTTCACGTTCGTAAAGTAAGCTATTGATTAATATCTCTGTACTATGTTATTTTCCGAGTAACTGGGCAGAAGCTATATCGATTCCCTCCCTCAGGAAATACCAGAACAATAAGAATGATTTCTCTGTCTTTCAGTGTAATCAGTCTTTATAGATCGGATGAAGTTCCGTGAAAAGGGATGCTTGAAATGAAAAGGTGCCTTAGCTCCAGGATCTCTAGAGAAACGTGCCTTTTTCCTAGCATACTTGCTATTTGGATCGCTACTAAAAAAAATAAAAAATAATCTTTATTGACGCAAGAATTTGGCCAGCTGTACTTTATGGCAACAGACGTCAGCATCTTATATGCTGACAATATGGTTCAGAGATTTTTAATCATTATATTGGACAAAACTAACTGTCTTTATTCAGGAAAATAAAAACATAATAAACCGGTTCGAAAAAGAGTTTTGAAGACAACCCACGGTCTTGTTGGTCAATTTTTAAACACTAATAAAAGCCCCAAAGTAATTTACAGAGGAAACGATGAGGTAAAAGTTTCATGGCTTTTTCAAAACTGTAAATGCTCATTTGAGAAAAAACTTATTTCAATACACACATCAGTTGAGAAATCATGGTTACGTAGTTACGCTGGTAAGTACAGAACTTAGTGGTTCGAGCTTTGTTAGCGATAAAATATAATGGAGATCACACTGTACATATTAATGTTTTTCGAATGGCATGTGTTTGGAGTTTAGGACTCTTTCAATGAATTGTTTTTCGCAGAATAATAAATATTTCCTATTGTTTATGCTTCAAGTTGTAGTAGGCTAGAAATTTTCTATGACTTAAGGAAAACCTAATATTTTGTTCGTCAATTTTTAAATATTGATAGAAGCCGAAAAGAAAACGACGAGGTGGGCGTTTGGCGACTTGTCAAATCTATAAAAAATTTTCTTTCTGTTTAACAACATCAGTAAAACCATCTTTCAGGCTTGTTTGTTGTCAACCAAAAGCTACACAATGGGCTATCTGTGCTCTGCCCATTGCAGGTATCGAAACCTGATTTTTAGCGTCATAAGCATCAGATTTATCGCTGAGCCATCGATGGGCATAATATCTACGAGAACATAATCTGTATTGCTTCAACATATACCACAGTGAGCCCCCTGGTGGCTCAGCGGCAATTCTTACAGCTTAAATTGCCAAGAATCGGTAATGATCGTGGGCACAGCACAGATTGCCGTTCCATTATGTAGCTTTGTGCTTAAAAAGAAATAAATAAACAAACAAATGCCACAGAGAAATTTTAATCTATTATTATCAGTAAGTCATGAATTCCATTTCCAATATGATGTATTTTTAATGTATTTTTATAATTATTGCTTTTTCACTTTTTCACATATAATCTTTGAATTTGTTTTCTTAAATATTTGAGAATATACACGTTACTTGCAAGAAAGCCTGTGTGTGTTATTCGCAAAAAGATTGTAATTTGGGATTACAGAAGGTTGAGTACATTATATTGAAATTATTTCAAATATGTAAATCAACAAGTCAAGTGATAACCACAGCCAAAATAAAGTTACGGTGGAAAGGCATGTATGGGAATGCCATTTTACATTGTTTGGCATTATGTAGGTAGTGTGAAGCCATCAAAAATTGATCGATTTTGGGAACAGTAGGTAACAGCTCTTTTCAATGCCAAATACTCTCACATTTAGATAGTAAAAAGTGTTCAGATCAAATATTTAGAGTTTACAAGATGGGGCCTCCCTTGAGCTTAATGGCATTGGAAAAAACGATTATGTATCAACTTGGGATACCAGGACCATCAGTTAATAGCCCTACAACAAATTGTACTCCAGCCGTGATAAAAGAAAAGTGCGGCGTCTTGCAATAGTTGATAATCCACTAACACAAAAGTCAGTGGCAAAAGCCGTCAACGAGTCATAATCAAAAAGGATCTCTGCCTGGAAAAGCGACACAAATCACGTGTACACAGGTTGCTTCAACTACATATTCGTTAAACCGTTGCATGCCTCAAGCAGCTAGAAAATGAAACAGGTATTCATGTTATTCCATATAAAACATGCTAGTAAAGTTGCCGGATACAACCCCTGTGTATTTTTGTGCAATAGGACTGTTGAAAAGGGTGAGGGAAGACTGTCCTCTTCGTACATTCCGGTTAGATTATGGAAAGCCTGCGGGAAGGAAGGAATGATTAGCTTTGGTATGACACTCTAACAATGGAGTCTTTTGCAATAGAAAATACGCTACAGGGCTATTGTCAAGATGCACGGACGTAATAATAATAATAAAAAAACATCTCCGGGCGTGGCAATATGGATTGTAACGACATGGTTAGTCTCTAAAATCGTTTTAATATAACGTAATCAACTTCTGTATTAATTAGTTTCTTATAAACCGATTATATTGTTGGAACTTAACTCTCTTATTGTTTCAGGAACATATAATAAGGATGTGATGCGACAAAAAAAAGTGCAATATATTAGCAAGTGGAAATGTGGAAAAAAAAGACGTACAGGATGAATTACCTTAGATTTTGTTGTTATAACTTTTTGGCGAATGCAATAGTAATTTGCTGACAACTATTATTTTGAAACATATAATTCCTTCACGCTAACTACGTACCAAGAACAATGCCATAGAAAAGTAACTTCAGGTGAAACAAAACAGTTTATTATTCATAAAACCGGTGGTGCATTCGGGTAGTGCTAGGTTTTCATTTGAAGCCTTTTAATGTAATTGCGCCGTAAAATATATTGAATTGTTATTCTAATATCATAGTATTTTGTTTCTCTTAACATAGGATGAGAAATTAATATATCTAATTTCAGCCATCTATATTATTGTAGAAGTATGCTTCACACTTGGAGTATCAAGTTATATAATTTTTACCATTTCGGGAGTTGAAACAAAATCAAAAATCAAATGAACCTGATAATAGAATTATATTAACTCCCTTTTGGGATACAAGATCTATAGATAATGAGTAGAGAAGAAAAATAACGAGCCATAAAGGTCAATATAATAAGAACAGCTAATGAGAACACATAAATAAAAATAAGTTCTTGTTTTTGACGCTTAGATAAGATAATATGGTATATCTTCATTAGTGTTAAGGTCACTGAACCGTCAGGATCGTCTTGTATGGTTTTATAAACTCTGAAACTCATTTTACTTTGGCATAATCTATTTTGTATATCAAAATTGAATTTTATCTCAGAAATATGAATAACTAATTTATAGATATCTTTTGGCAATAGTTCTTTCAATTAAGCCCCCGTGGCACAGAGGTAAGTCTGAAGACTTTACAACGCTAAAACCTGGTTTCGATACCCGCGGTGGGCACAGTACAGATAGTCCCTTGTGTAGTATTGCGCTTAACAACAAACAAACTTTCAACTAAAAGTAAAGACTGTTTGAAAATAATGTTAAAATAATTAATTGCTAACAACTTTAGTCTAGTTGTATAGCTTTACACGAAAGTCTACAGCAGTGAAGTTCTTAAACAAATTTTAATGGCGGACGCTTTAAAAGTGCTTAATGGTGGCACAACACCCTATACAATTGGAGTTGTTTTTACTAAAGTATTGGAAACTGAAACCAGGTAAATTCAAAATAGAGACCAGATTGATGTCTTAGACGACTGAGCTAACAAATTTAATAAATGCTACATGTCCCAGTTCTCACTTCACTGGTTGAAAAATTGCTTACAAATCTATAAAGAGCTGTAGGCATATAATATCATCATATGTTCGAAACTGGTGACATTTTGACGCTAAACCGCAGAGATGTTAATGTTCTAAAGGACTTAGTTTATTTTTCGAACGTTTTTAGTGCATAAGTAATATTATCACGAATAGCAGTCTGTAAAATAAACGGTGGTTTTACAAACTAAAAGTATTAGTGAGAGTTCGATACTAAACGTCCTTGCAATGATTTGGATCTTTATGTCCAAAACTGGACACATGCGCAAGGCATTTGAATGACAAACCTGCAGATGTCTTTACTTTTATAACTAAATAGGTAATGGAGTTTGTTTTCTTATATGATTTTGTTAGTTTTAGCGCAAAGCTACATAATAGGCTATCTATGCACCACGGGGAATCGAACCCCGAGTTTTAGCATTGTAAGTCCGTAAACTTACCGCTGACCCTTTGGAGAGTCTAATCTGCTTGTGTCTGCTGCTCATGTAGCATATTTGAAGTTTCAAACTATTTCCAATAACACTCTATAAAAAAATGTCTCTTACTAACGACAGTCGTATTTAAAGTTTTCCTGGAAAATACATAACCAAGCATGCCCCCCCCCCCAGTGGCTAAGCTTATAACGCAAAAAAAAACGGATTTTGGTACCCCTGGTGGGTACATAAAGCTGGAATATTGTATAGTTTTATGCTATGCAACAATCAAACTAACTGTTAACGTCTCGTTTTGATCCATTTAACCCTCAAATTATCTTGTCTTCATACCGTTCTTTATCGGTTGGGTATACATATTACCCAACATTAAAAATAATTACTTTTACCTCTACTATAACACTTAGTGTAAAGATCTGAACAAAAGATTTTGTGTAATCACTCATTTTCTCTCTAAAATACATGGGGAATCCCTGAAGTTATTTATGAGATTAATTGAAATATTGACGGTATTTTCGGTGAAATGTTTATATACTCATATATTACTAGAAGACGTGTAACCAACAACTTCATTGCTTGTGTAAGTGTGTGGGGTGGGGTGGGGGGGTCCATGAAGACGTGTAACCAACAACTTAATTGCTTGTGTAAGTGTGTGGGGTGGGGGGGGGGTCCATGAAGACGTGTAACCAACAACTTCATGGACCCCCCTTCCCCACACACACTTACACAAGCATTTTCATGCATAAATAATCTTCAAAACGTGCTTAAAAATTCGAAGGAAGCAAATTTCTAGAGTTAAGACAGAGAACGAGCGTAATTCATATTTAGGTCTGTTAGTAGAATCAGAGGGTTAATACCAGAGAAAATTCTATGCTAAGTTTTACTTTCGTCAGGACTACAAGAGTATCTAAAGATATTCAGATATGCAGACTTAAAAGATAGAGCGATTAACCTTTTTGTTGTTGTTTCTATACAATTAGTTCACTAGAAAAGGATATTTTTCTAGCTTTAGGCCTACCCTAAGTCTAATATCATTAAAAGTAACTAAAATATTGTTCTTCAACGAACACAAAAAATCTATGACAGTACATGAAACAAACAACCAGTGTTTATGTGTTCCGTAAGTAAGATATACTCTATCCTTTCGTTAGTTTTACTTCCATTAACAGTACTGATTAATATAACTATTTTTATGATGTTTATTTTTTATTATTATATTTTCGTTACAGTAATTGTTTCGCATCATTAGTTGAGTATATGCATTTAAGACTAACCTAAATCTCCAAAGATGGCCGTACCTCGTACGATATAACTGGGTTTACGAACAAAATTATCCCTAACAGCGAGGGTATATAGCTGATGAAATAGTGCATTCTAATCTTTATAAGTGATAACGTAAGAGCAGTATATACAATTAGCTTAATTTATTCCTGGGTTGATTTTTCGTTTTGACCTAAGTAGGGAAATTGCTTTGATCGGAAGATAATATTAATTATTAATATGTAATATTTCGTAAATATAACTAAAATTTCAAGTTCAGTACGGCAATTGGGGAGCTCAAAGTTATTTTTCTAAGCCTAACCTAATTCTTTAATACGTATTCTCATCAAAGAACTGCAACCTAATACACTAATAACTAATTTAATGCTAAGTAATCCAAAATTTCTTTCGTGGGAATACAGGCTGCAAATTTAAGGCTTAAATATTTAAAGTATAAAACACAAAAGTAAAGAAACTGTGACTTCTTTATTTCGTGTTACATTTATGAACTATACAAAGTTCTTTCACACTTTCTTCTCTAACAAAAGACTAACGAGAATAAATTCGTGTCGGTTCGATAAGCAGAATAAATGACTTGATTGTCCTAGTTTTTCCTTTCCAGAAATGCATGAAAGTACTAGGTACTTTCTTCCCGCTGCTAAAGATACACATGTTGTGTAAACCCATCATTGAGTAAAAGTTTGATAAGCCACGAAGTTAGAAAGTTACTATAAAAAACACCAAAAACACACACACACACACACACACATAGGACATGTAATTTAACCTAACACTTTGATATATCACCACATTGTTAGAACAAGAACTTACATTATATGAACTGAAACAGGTAAGGCTTAGTGCTCATAGGCTATCGAAGACAGTAAAACATTCTAACTTCGCTTAAGCATTTAATATATGGTTCTTTTATACAAAGTGCTGCTTTTCACCTGTGAGTGGAAAATTCTTTAGAATTGTTCTTTATATATATTTATCGCTATTTCTAGAATTAAAAATTGGCAAAAGTTTTACTTGGTTACTAAAGTTTTGCTTAGTTACTAAAAAAAAGGAAACTGAAACCAGGTAGGTTCAACTTAGCGACCAGATTGATGCTTTAGAGAGCTGAGCTATCAAATTTATTAAATGCCATATGTCCTAGTTCTCACTTCACTGGTTGAAAAACTACTTTAAAATATTTGAAGGACTGTAGGCATATAATATCATCATATGTTTGAGTGCCTCTATATCTACAGTCGAAATTGGTGACATTTTGACGCTAAACCGCAGAAATGTTAATGTTATAAAGGCTTTAGTTTATTCTTCGAAAGTTTTTAGTGCACTAGTAATATTATCAGTAATATAGTATCGTTATTCGCGAAATTAATTTTTTTATTTTCTTTTTTACGCGTTTTCGTCTAGGATTTGTGTCAGATTTGTAGGATATTGGCTATGCGGGGGTGGGTTCATGATTTGTGTTATAAATACATGAAATCAGTCACACATTTTTGACTTAGTTTAGTAGCAGGCGATAAAGTACTATCTCCGAAACTTCCGTACCTATTAATGCTATATTTTAAAAATAAAATACAAATATTTTCCAGAAATTACTTACGATACAAAACAAAAATATGTTTTCCTTTGAATAATCATCACCTTGGAAATACATCAGACATTTTTGTTTTTTTAAAACAACAATGCCCCAAAAGCTATCTTTATTTGTCCCAGACGTGACACAAATTGGCTTTCTCTAATCTCAAGAGCATAGTTAACACGGCTATCTTTTCTATGAGTTATGATTGGGCTACAAACTAGCATTCGTAAGATATATTTATCTATAGTGGGCGTGTCCGTAAAATCGAATTGAGTAGAAGTCGCGTTTATCACATTTCATTTTAAGATCCCGGATAATATGTATACTGTGGTAGCTATAAGATCAGTAAAGACTTCTGACCATGTGATAACATGCAATAGTCTCATCAGAAAGGAAAAAGGTCTGATAACTAAAATGAAAATAAATCAAATGAATTCTGCGTTAAAAGGAAGTTTAGGCTGGGTGGAGACCTCTAATTCACGCTTAAAAAAAACACGTGATTGCAATTCCTCGTGTTAGTAGTTGCTCTGAATTTGAGGTTTTGGCTGAAAGTCTAAGACCACTGTTTTGCAGAAGTTGTTTTTGATTATCTTGTAAAGATTATCTGTATAATAACAGGTTATTTAAAATAAATCAGACCATGTGGCTCAAAGGTAAATTTGAAGGTTTATAACGCTAAAAACTGGATTTCGATACTCATGGCCGTATAGCTTTGCACTTAACAACAAACAAATAAACACACTTTTCCCACAAATCCTTATTTCCAGGCATAAACAATTACTGAAATAGAGAAACTCAAAAAGTTATTTTAAACTTCTTGTTGTTTTAGTAAATCAATTATGAAGACCTCCACAAAATATGTTAGGACTGATGAAGATTCTTAAAAATAATCACCGGTACCGCATTCTACACAAAGTAGACATATTCTTTTCATTCATAATAAAACAAAACTATTTTATATATCTAACTTTTAAATGTGCATATTCATTCCAAACAGTTATTGAATAATAGTTAATCTATAGTTATAAATTGTTATTATTTCAACACAAAATTTTGGTTTTGTATACGGAACGTAGTATTTCAAGATAAATATATACATATATATATATCATCTAGCAATAACTCAAAATGTTGGTTTCATTCATATGACCTCCTCTATCATAATCATCAATGAACACTACTGATTTTAAAGGTGAAATCTACTGCTTTCATAAACAGCGGATACCACCAGTTTCGTATGTTGAGAGCGACTCACTTACAAAATAGAAAACCAGGTACAAATTTACTTTATCATAAACAAGAGACATACCCCGTTTTTTAAAAAAAAAAAAAAATATATAAAAACTGCTCCACATGAAGAATAGATTCACAGGTTAGCTGTATCTATCTATATAGATAAACATACATGTACATGTGAATATAACAAATCGGGATCTCAGACAATAACAAGCTGGATACTAATATCTGTATGAGGCGGGCGTGGTCTCGTGGTCTACGTACAGGACTTCAGTTCAAAAGGTTCAACATTAGAGCTGCGATATGCCTCTGAACACGCTTCGTCCTTTATGTTGTGGGTGATTTCTAAACGTAACAGTCAATTCTTGTGTGTTAACCATTTGCGTCTGATTGGTTGTTCTCCTACTAGTAAGTTCGCAAATTCATCAACTGACTAATTAAGTTCTTATATAGATGACATTGCAACTTGAAAATGGCTCATGCTTTAATTTTTGATAATTATGTCTTATTTTGTTTTTAATATAGAAACTCTATTCTAATTTGCTATTTCACTAAACCGAAAAAAAAATCCTTAATGATTCGTATGCTTTAATATCACTCATATCTATAATATAACCAACACAGTTTCGATGACGAGGAACTCACTTTGAGACTAATAACGCTTGGAGACAAAAACCTTGTCGAAACGTTGTACATTTGCTGTTATGTTAAACTTATATTAAAGATTTTCTTCATTACCCATTCAAGCCGTCTCCAAGCATTATTAACCAACACAGTGTTACATAAGTTAGGTTCACATTACCATCTCATGAATTTCGAATTCTAATAAATTTAAATTCTTACTCACTTTTAACAAATAAACTGATCAAAGCCAGAAATCGTAATAAAAAATAAATTAAAGTAACTCATACAAAGTATATAATTATAAATGAATAATAGGTTTAGATAATTCACAATTAGTAATTTTGAAGGTGTTATAGCTGGGATTACGTAAATGGTAAATAAGCAGTCCTGTGTACACGATAAAATGTAGTAAGAATTTACCAGAATATATAACCCAAAGAGTATAAATTAGTCTAGTTTTTTATCAAAATATGATATTACGTAAACAAGGGTATGTATTTTCATTACCAGTCCAGTCAGCAAGCTTCGAAAAACTACAACATAAAAAAGTCATTCATCTCGGCGAAAGGCAAGGATTGGTCCGTTATGAAACACGTATCTTTAATGACCCCATTAACGTTGAATTCGCTTCGTGCTTCAACATTATTTTTGCTATTATTTATATAGCGAGTACAAGAACTTAAGTTGCGAAGCTAAAAGTCCTTAGTCTTGATAATCTCTCGCTGTGCTTTATAAGTACTTTTTCTGTACAATAAAGGGGGTTCTTCGCGATTTAATAAGGGGTTCTGGCGGAGTAATGACATCAAAAGATTTTCATCTCGCATTTTCTAGCTCGCGTCAGCCACATTTCTGTGTCATTTTGTAACTCTGGCATGTATAACAAGACAGGAACTTGAGCACAGATAAAAGCAGTGACGTTTACTTCAGTGGCTACTGTTTGCTGACTCAAATGTTGTTCTCGTGGTATTTGTCCTTTGGGTGCCTAATGGGATTTTGAACTTAGGTGTTTGTCGTCCATCGAACAGAATAGGTTCATGTGTAGTGTGTTTTTAGTGTCTATGCTAGTTGTCCGCCAACCGAAATATTGTTCTTGTGATATACTACAATACTTGGTACATATCCATTATTCTATATAGGCCGTGTTACAAGCATATCATAATTCTAAATATATACACCCATCCAGGATATTACACGTGTCTTTCATTATAATAGATGAATGCATACTTACTACGCAGGAGATTACACGTGTTTATCATTATAGATGTATATCTATACGCCTTTGCAGGAGTTTATATGTATTTATCATTATAATAGATGTATGCCCCCCAGTGGCACAGTGGTATGTCTGCGGACTTACAACGCTAAAATCCGGGTTTCGATACCCGTGGTGGGCAGAGCACAGATAGCATATTGTGTAGCTTTGTGCTTAATTACAAACAACCAAACAATAGATGTATACATACTTATTATGCAGGAGATTATACGTGTTTATCATTATAGATGTATACCTATACGCCCTTGTAATGATAAACACCTGTAATCTCCTGCATAATAAGTATGTATACATCTATTATAATGATAAATACATATAAACTCCTGTAGATGTATATATACTCATCCATGCCGGAGAGTACACGTGTTTATTGTTATATATTCATACATACTCGTCCATGCAGGAGTTTTTTACATGTGTTTATCATTAGAATGGATGAATATGTACTCATCCATGCGGGAGATTACATAGGTATAAGCTTACACTAGACACATACATACATATCCACCTCCGTAAATAACCACAGATTCAGAATTTCGTTTTTAAGGTTTGAATTCAATATAATAACGAAATTCAGGTTTAAAAAAGGAACGATCGATTTGAAGTTCAAATATGCTCAAGATTAAGGAAGTGTATTACTTTATATGTTTAGTGAAATGAATGTTCAACCATGACCTGTAAGCTGTCTTTGCAGCATCATGGAAGGTTTCTTTGTGGACTCAATTTGATGAAATAATCCTTGATTATGAGGTAAAGACCCATGCTTAAAGTTGGCTAACAATCGCGGTATAGATCGTAGAAAAATTCACGTACAAACTTTAAATAAATATCTAATGTAATCATCAAAATGTACACGTACAACGTTTTAAAGAGTTATGATATATCAGTGACTACTAACGACTCTAGCTGTGAGGTTCAGAACCAATGCCTGGTATACTACTCAAAATGATGCTTTTGTCAGCAGAAATAAAAAAAGAAACTCCACTAACTTATTAATATACATACATCTCCAGTGTACCTAGTTGCACGTCATAGTATATACCGGTAGGTGGCTCTTTCTTTTTTTTTTAGTAGCACACATTATATCATTACATATATTACAAAATTATAAAAGTTGGTTTTAAACCGACATAACTAACACGCTAGCTTTAGATATTTCTTGCTTGGTATCTAACCCCGGATTTTAGTGTTATACGTCCGTAGACACACCGGGGAACTGTGTACAGCGTATCTGTATAAGTGATTTTAGAGCGTCTGGATGTGTTCGCGGTTAAACATGTAACAAGTATCTAACGTCCTGTTGTGCGAGTAATAATATCTCCAACATTTCCTATGTGCGTGATAATATAAAATGAGCTTAGTTTGATCAATAAAGAAACATAAAGGTAATTCACATGGGAAAATGTTGTGGGTTAAAATAAAAAGCATACACATTAAAATGAGTTCACGATTATACTGACAAGAGCTTTCATTCCGAAGTAATTTATGAACTTATCTGTTTCGTAATTTGTTACAGTTGCATAATTTTCTCAACCAGTATTCACTGTTTTAAAATAACTGAAAGAAATATGACAGAAGAAAGCTTGATGAAGTATGAATACAAATAACGTAGAAGGTCTAATTGTAACACAGCACAAGTATGGCAGAAAGTATAGCAATAACGTATACCCTCGTTGCAACACAGTACAAGTATGGCAGAAATTATAGCAGTAACGTATACCCTCGTTGCAACACAGTACAAGTATGGCAGAAATTATAGCTATAACGTATACCCTCGTTGCAACACAGTACAAGTATGGCAGAAATTATAGCAATAACGTATACCCTCGTTGCAACACAGTACAAGTATGGTAGAAATTATAGCTATGACGTATACCCTCGTTGTATCAAGACAAATGTTGCGTGTTTATAATACATCTGTTAGTATTACCACGACAGCCTCCCAGTGGCACAGCGGTATATCTGCGGACTTACTACGCTAGAAACCAGGTTTCGATACCCATGGTTGGCAGAGCACAGATAGCCCATTGTGTAGCTTTGTGCTTATACTACATACAAACAAACAATTACCACGACAGAGATGTGGTAGATTGTTGTAAAGTATGCGTTGAATCCAATAAGATAAATTTGTATTGAAACTTCGGAGGGTAAAGCACACTGCCTAGTAATAATAACACAAATTTGTGATATAACTTTCTATTGTAAGGTGTCGTCTGCGTGATAAACAACAGAGGTGTGGTAGAAATTGATGTTACGCAAAACCTTTGTTCATAACTAAACAAACTTTTCGAATAATTTTAACTACCACAAAGGTGTGTTTTAACATGTGTTAACAAGTCACATTAGAAGTACCGGTCGAGTGTTTAGTAGAACTCTGAGTTATTGCATATTTGCTGGTTGCAATAAGGCAAGTGTGTGATATAGAGTTTCGTATACTAGTTGCAATAAAACCAATGTGTAGTAGAACATCAAGTTGCGTAAGTGCTGTTTGCATAAGGCAAATGTCTGGCAAAACTTTGAATTATAGAAGGGTTAAGTTCGTTATATTAAATTATTTTGAATATGCGAATCATCAAGCCACGTGACAATCACAGTCAATAAAAATTTGCGGTGGAACGAATTGTATCAGAACTACATTTTGACATTGTTTGGCACTAGGTAGGCAGTGTTATGCAGTTAAGAAGAGATCGTTTTCGGGAAGTGTATGTTTTGGCCTTTTCAAACGCAAAATATTCATATACCCAGAATATAAAGATGATCTCAGATTGAGGATTTATAATATCCGAAACGGGGATAGCCCTTGTTTCCTCGCACACTGCGGGTCACGAGTTCGAATCCCTGTCACACCAAACATGCTCGCCCTTTCAGCCGTGGAGGCGTTATAATGTGACGGTCAATCCCACTATTCTTTGGTAAAATAGTAGCCTAAGAGTTGGTGGTGGGTGGTGATGACTAGCTGCATTCCCTCTAGTCTTACACTGCTAAATTAGGGACGGCTAGCGCAGATAGCCCTCGTGTATCTTTGCGCGAAATTCATAATAAACAAGCTATTTAGTCTGTAGCCTGATTTTATTTATGTATAGGTACGCGCTATTTGTTTTTGCCTTAGTAGATTGAAATTATATGTACATACATAGAAAGAGCATATTTCTAAATATTGATTATTCATATTTAACTCTATTTATTGCTCCTTTATAGTTAAAAATATTTAATTCCAACACAGATTTAGGATACCATTTCATTAATTTGAGCGCTATTTCAGTATTGTATAAATCTGATTTTATATTAATGTGCGCAGTCAATATATTTTATAGTAGAAAATCACCTGATACTTTAAATAATAATGAAAGAACTTTCACTTCTGTTCGCAAGACGGTGTCATAAATAGGTTGTTATATGTTTTTGTATTTGATGCATTTGCAGCAAGTTAACATCGAATAAGACCTGTTACCGTGGAAACTGTCAACAGATAAATGTGATACAACCACCTTATACTTCTTAAGTAATTACGGTCGCACGACAAGGTGCATTTAACGGAAATCACTAAACGTTGTGTCATGATAGACTTACTGACAACATAAAAACTGGAACGAACAATCAGAACTATGTATGAAGAACATTATATTATATAACATGTGTTGAATGGTTTAAGATTCAGAATGGGTTGCCATGGTAGCAGATCACTATATCATATTCCCGTGTACTTCGTAGAATTATTGACTAATCAATTTATGCATTAGTTTAGACGTCATAGCAACAAAGTGGGTTCCTCGTTTATCGAAAAGGTTCTCCAAGAATTTCTTTTATTTATTGAACAATACAAAACATTTGAAGTAGATCGATAATGGTTTACATTACTGCCCTTCATAATTAACAATCGTATCAAAAAGTAAAACACATATATTGAATGATTTCGGGAAATCAAGATCATTGTCAGTGTCCTTGCATCCCTGCGCCCTTACGAAACTCGGATTATCGGTGAGGCTTCACCCAAGTCATCAGGACATAATAGTGGGCGCTTCGACCATCTCAAAGGCTTTCAATTATCTTGTTTCAATTAAGATATATGGCGTGTTTACTATCAAATCAAATTTTTATCTCATTATTATCTCTAATTTATTCTTAATACAATATGGCGAAAAGTAATTATCAAATCAATTCTATTCAGTTGCCAATGAACATTTTATTAAAGAATTTTTAACTCTAAAACTCGTATGTTTAGTGTATAAGTGGCGCAATAGTTGTTTCAGTTAACGTGTTTTGTTTGAGCAATTAACTGCCAGAATCACAAACATATAACTATTATTATATGCCTTGCTACTGCAGTCCGTTACGTGTGAAGCTGCAACTAGACCAATTAAATTGTCACACTTTATTAACTAAATAAAGTGCACTCCCGCGCCAAATTGCCGTAATGAAAAGGGCCTGGAATTAAATGTCATAAAAGAGCTCTAGAAATATGTCGCAAAGATCCTGCAAACAATATACCGGACATGCAGTAATCGATGTTTGATTTCAACATAAACTTGGGAGAAGGTTAATTTGTAAAACAGGAAGGTTTTGTGTTAATAACCAGCTTTCGCCTCGAGTTCATTTAAAATTATGAAGTAACCTTAATTTTGCTAAACTATTTCTTTGTGCGTTCTGGAAACAAAATAACCGTCTTAGGTTACTGTTAGTAGAATATATTTTTTTTTTTTATAAATCCAATAAGCAATATGATTTTTAATTCAGGATGATCGTCTAGTAACACCTTAAGACATTAGTGCTGGATTAAATAATTTTGGAGACATGTACACTATGGAAATATTGCTCTCATTTCCATAAACTAGACAAAGCATGTGACATACAGCATGTAAATATCAGAAAACCTATCCCTATATTATAATAAAATAGGTAAGTATTCCTCAGCAGAAAACATACAAGCACCTCTGACTGTACACAGATTTTGCACTCTTGCTCTTATAATTTAAGATTAAATATAATTAATTAATTAAAAATTAGTTTAACGCCTTCAAGTTGAAGTACTAAATCGATTCAGAAAACATTACAGTCGTTGTAAAACATAACTGAGTGAAGGACGTTTATGGATGTATGTTGTTAATTTGGACTGGTTCCGATTGTCATACACACGTACTTGTCGAACCACGTTGAGGTAATTATTTCTTTTCCAGTTTACAAGGTCCGCTCTGAGCTGGAGGCCCTGTATAAGTGCACCGAGTGCACATTCTGGAGAGGGTTCTTTCGAGCACTAAGATGTAAAAATTAATTACACCGTAGAAAATTTTCAGACTTTTTTGTGAGTCTTAGTTACACGTGGTAGTTTTGTTATTTTAACAACTTATGAGTGAAAGTAAAGAATAATGCATACCAATATGTCAACCACACTGTATATGCTATACCCAGAGTTGGAGATGCTTTTTGCATAATACCAGGGCTCATAAGGGATACGGCAGACACAGTAGTAGTTGAAACACTATTTATATTATCAAAGTGCATGAATAACAACTGTTATTGTATTAAGTTGTCGAAGTGTAATTCTTATTAACTTTATATGAATAGTTTACAAATTAGAAATAGATTAAGGATAAGTACAACAGAACACCGCAAAGTTAGATTTTTCTGTGATGGTTTAGAATTACACTAAGGTACCATTGGTAAGAATAAAAAAAAAAACTGTTAAGAAGAAACTGAAGCGCAAAGTTCACCAAGACAGAAATTTGTAAACTTAGTTATTCAAAAGCGGGGTTTATTATGTTTAAAACTACTATGTTCCAGGATTATAGACTTAGCAAACATCAGTGTGACTGCTAGCTTTATGGTACTTTGAACGTTATAATGTAAAGCAAGCAAGTAGTTTTTATTTGTCTTAACTGTGAAATTATATTTCATTGTTATTTTTAATCTTAGTTTCATTAATAGCAATAATTCAAATCTTTATGATATATGTTTTAATTTCTATTTGTTTATTTAATACATATTTCTATAATGATTATTTTGAATTGTTGATTTAGTATGTCGATTTCGGACTCACTTAAATATCCTAAACTGGCCAAACATTGTGAGATATTATTGGAATTACGACCGAAAATACCGATAAGGTAAGGGTACCTAACTAAAGAAACACTGAGTACCATCTAAAGTTTTTGTTTTATGACATTACGAACGCCCAATTAGGCCAGTATATCGAAATAGTTAATACTATTCTATGTAGGTAACTTGCTTTGATCAGAAGTTCTTGGCTATTCCTATAGCCTTTATATAAATAATTAAGTAGCAAAACCTCACCTTAATATGTTAAGTATGTGATATGAAGGTTTTTTTGTGCAAAAGCAATCGATAAGTTATAATTATGGATACGAAAACTGTATATTCAAAGGATTTAAGAACAAACACATCATTTGGTTATTAAAAAATAATGATGAAGCTCAATCACTCATTCTATTCACTATTTTTCGCTGAATTATACAGATTTCAAGGAATTTTCATCCCTCATCTGAAATGCTGGAGAAGGGTGAAATTTCTCGAAACCGATGAAATTCTGTGACAAGTGGTGAGTTGAATGATAGATTGAAATTCACATATAGCTGCCTTTATCTCCGTTAAAAAATAACGACAGTTACCATTTTTGCGGAAAAAAAATTACTAATCTTTGTTTATTTTTGACTATTCTACTCTCCCAGGTTTTCACGTAATGAACCATCGTCATCTTAAGTGTAACTGTTGAATATAGCCATTCCAGTGTGGGTGAAAACAAGAGGAAATCCTCAACAGTCGCGGCACTTAAAATTCTTTTAGGCAGGATTAAAGTAAATTAATCCATGAGACCTTGTTTTCTTTTTATTAGTTATATTTTGTGCGCCAACAATACCAAGCGTGGGGCGCGAGTGTATCCGATTAGAATTCAGGACCTCTACCAGCCTACTCTCAAATTGAATTATGTTAGGTAGGATTAGTGTAAATGAATCTATCGATAGAGGTACCTCCTGAGTCCAAAACTGTAATTAGATCTCAAATCGGTCAAAAGATAATGGTGCTATGAGCTAAAAGTTTGTGCTTGGCGAAAAAAAAACAAACTCAGAGACATTCTATGAGCACCTATGCCGCGGCTAAAAGAACTATGAATCCAAAACCTGAAGAAAAATATTCTTGCTTTACTAGTTCTTTATTTAGTTTTAAATTATGAATATTTTTATAGCTTACAATATAATATATATTTGCGGTGTAATGCCTGTATAAATTCGCCCTCTTGAAGTTAATAATATAAATAATTTATTGATGTTCCCTATGGAAATCTTTAGCTAAGGAAACGTCTAATTGACCTGTTTTAGTTTACATCATCAAAGCTGTGTGATGACATATTATATAATCCACAGAATTATGTAAGAAATTATCTCATTGAACTTAATCAAATTATTAGTTTGACAAGACCCAATTATAAAATTCGAGAGGGAAGTTGCGCATTTAAATTGATCGTTCTCTGAAGTTTGATCAATTTCATCTTCTCCGGGAAATAATTGATACATCGATACACTTTTGCATGAAGAGGATCGTCAGGTTCGCAGTCTTCATGTATGAAAATTATAATGCTGCGATCATCATGTTTAAACTATTAACGTTATTAATTGGGTAATTTCATACTTACTACTAATAATGTTGTGCTATAACTTTATGCAAGCTATTTAATGTGAGGTTTCGTTTTTCTTCTCCAACTTATTGACGGACACAATTAACACTATCAGATACTTACGACCTATGTTGCTATCTACAGAACTATCAATAAGCATTTTCTGAAAGGGTGCGATTAGTGATAATATAAAGTTAGTTTTACATAACTTGTCTATTAGTTAGCACCTTCTCATCATTGAAAATCCAATGTAAGTTTTTCCCGTGGTAATTTATGTCCCACCCAGTAAATTTACGGACTTAAAACACTAAAATCCGAGGTTAGATTCACCACGGTGGACAGACGGTTGATATCTCATTGTGTAGCTTTGAGCTAAAACAACAACAGCTTTATTTTCATTCTTACTCTGGTATATACATAAGAAAACCTCAGTTACAGGATCTGCTTCTCAGTAACACTAACCGACTGTTGCTAGGTTGTCGATAAATTGACGACTACGTGGTGAGAATTGGAAACAGAGTTTTTTGTTTTGTTTTGTTTTGTTTTCAAATTCAGTTGGCTGTGTTTATGTGAAAAACTACACAATGAACTATTTGCCCTGTGGCCACAACAGGTATTGAGTCCCAATTGTAGCTAACCGCTGAGTCAGAGAGATTTTTTTAAAAGTCAAATTCTAAGTAATGGTGTTCCTTTTGTTTGTTTTTAAGAATATACATTCATAATGACTGAATTATCTGATTATCTGAAGTTTTTCTAGCTCAGTTTTTTCATTAATCCCTAAATTACTTTCAGATTTCTTTTTTCTACCACATTTTGAAATGACACTCGTATATAATTTTTTAATATTTTCATTTATTACAATATTAACATCTGACGAAAGAAAGTTTGGCTGGATTTATTCTCCATACCATTATGTCTAATAACATATAAGTTAAGACATGAATGCTGGAAGATCCATCACTTGGTCTGTTTTAACAATAGAAGAATCAAATATCTACTTATGAATATTCGTCAGTTATTCAATTCTATGAAATTGATGACCGAGAAAAAATATAAGAAACAGAGACAAATATCTAAACAAAGATATTTTCCAATTTTTCCTTAAAATTTTTAATTTGTTCTTTTTTTCCTTTTAAATTTAAATATTACATTCAATTTGATACATTTTGACAGATAGTTTTAAACTATTACAAAAGATATAAGATTTTCACTGATTCCAGAAAAGTTATTTGTTTACGTGATCCAACAGCATGTTATAAATTTTCTTTCTCATTACAAAAGTAACACGTATTATTTCATTGTGGCCGATCGCGGCTTAACAGTTAACTTGCTGGAATGTGGATCTGTTGTTAATTATTATTAAGCACAAAGCTACACAAGGAGCTATCTGTGCTATGCCCACTACAGGTATCAAAACCCGGATTCTAGCGTTGTAAGTCCGCAGACATACCGCTGTACCACGTGGGGGGGGGGGGCTAATGTGGATCTGAAGCTTTTTTGGTTCGAGTTCTGTTACCGCTAAAAAAAATATATATATATATCGTGTTTGTTACTTTGGGGTTGTGAATGCGTTATAAGAATGACTGTGAAATCTTACTATTCATCCTGACAAGAGTAGGCTTAGACTAGAGGAAAGTCAGCTTGTCAACATCATCCCACCGTCAACTCTACCAGTTCAAAATTAGGGACGGTTAGCTCAGATAGCCCACGAGTAGCTTTATGCAAAATTCAGCAAACAAAAATAAATATTTTTTCTGAAATTTTACTTTATGTAAAAAAAAACTACCAGTGCTTAACATTTTATATAAAATATTTGTTTGAAAACATCTAACTTTATGTCATTTCTTATTATCAATGATGATTTATATAATTGTCCCATATATTGAAATAAATAAATATATATATTTTCCCTTTCAATTATTTATTTATTTATTTCTTAATTATGTTAAGTATTTCCCAGTAATCTTCTGTATAATGTTTAAAATTATATATTTTTATAAATCCCCCATAATCATAAAAAAAAATAAAAATTCTAATATTAAGTCATTTATATGTCATGGCCTGGTGGTTAAGGCACTCGACTCGTTACCTGCGGGTTCGAATCTCATCACCCTGAGGGCATTATAATATGAAACTCATTCTCACTTATCGTTGGAAAAAAAATATCACAGGAATTGGTTGTGGGTAGTTTTGACAACCTGTCTTCTCTGGTCAATCACTTCTAAATTAGGGACGGTTAGCGCAAATAACCCCTCGGGTCGCTTTGCGTAAAATTTGACAAATAAACAAACAAAAGTCATTTATAAAAAAATATATATAATAATTAGTTTTCCATAAGAGCTATATTTTTATTCCTTTTTCTAATGCACAATAAAAGTTTTCCTTAATTTTTATGCATTTAATTGATATAATTCGCTCAGCAAGTGTTTTAAATTATTTTAAATTTCTCTGATTTTTGTATTTCCATATTATATCTTTAATTTTTGGATTTGTATTTGCAAAAAATAAAGAGCTTATCATTATCAATTTTCAGTAATTCGCGAATCTGAATAATTCTCATAGCTCTTATAAGATATTTTAGTTGTATTATATTTAAACCCCAGTTCTCATATCTATGCATAATAAATTTTCTATTTATTCTATCTGATTTATTATCTAAAATAAAATTGCAAAATATATTATTTATAAGATGAATTTGGTAAAGTTTCTATTAATAACCTATTTTAGTAATAGAATATTTGTTTGTTTGTTGTTGAACGCAAAGCTACACAAAGGACAACTTCTACTCTGCTCACCGCAGGAATTGAAACCAAATTTTTAACGTTAAAAGCCATCAAACTTACTGTTGAACCACTGAGGGGATAATATTAAGTTTCTCACACGAATAATATTTACCATAACCTACATTTTTCTAGTTGTTTATTGGTTTCAAAGTTTCATTTATTTTTGGTCATAATTTATATCACTAATTATGTTTGAATTTAATGCAAATTATTTAACTAACTATTTGAGAAATGCTACTCACGCAAATTGTTTTCCACTACTTCTAAAAGAACTATTCCTGTTTTTACCAATCTAAGTTGTTTTACTTTTCCAAATGTAGTTTTAAACCCGACCAATTCCCACACGTTTTTAATTAACTTAAGAGTTTAATAAAAGTATTTCAATTTCAACTAAAAATATTGTATCACATGCATATTGAGAAATAACAAAAACCTTATTTTTTATTTTTAGTATATCAATATTTGAATCCTTACTTATTAATATTCGTAGCTTTTCTATAACTAAAGGAAAAAAGGGGAGGGGCGTGAGGGTCGTATTGCTTGTTTGTTTGTTTTGGATTTCGCGCAAAGCCATACGAGGGCTATCTGCGCTAGCCGTCCCTAATTTAGCGGTGTAAGACTAGAGGGAAGACAGCTAGTCATCACCACCCACCGCTAACTCTTGGGCTACTCTTTTACCAACGAATATTGGAATTGACCGTCACGTTATAACACACCTAAAAAAACTAGATATTTAAGGAGAAATTGCTAGTAAATTACTTCACTTTCCGCCATCTTAACCAGAAGCCTACATTTTTTTTGGTTATGGTATTGTATTACTTATTACTATGATGCAAGTAATGATATTTATCCTATATAATATCAAACTGAACGATAGCTGTTCCGGAGACAAAAGATTAAAAGAACAAATTATTCTCTCTTTTTGTCATAATAACAGTCATATAGGGATTTACAAATAGATACAAAAATACATATTTATGAAATTAATTGTTTCTAATGAAACAGTGGTGGTTATCTCACGATAATTATTGTTTTTATACAAAAATAATCATTCCATGTTAACCACTGGCTCTATTTTAATAACTGATAAAATAAAATTAAATACACAGAGCTAAAGATATAAGCATAAAATTGCTCGATACCTGTGGTGGGCAGAGCACAAATAGCCCATTATGTAGATTTGTGCTTAACTACAAACAAATAAACGAAAAAAGAATGAGCCAATAGGTGGTGCGCTGGAAATATTTTTTTTATGTGGTTATTAATGGTTTGTAAACGTGTAGAAGAGGCTGCTAGCCTGCATCACGGTTCATTATTTTTCTTGGCGATATGTCAAACTTTGAGAAATACTCGACTAGTGTTTTTTTATGTGGTTATTAATGGTTTGTAAACGTGTAGGAGAGGCTGCTAGCCTGCATCACGGTTCATTATTTTTCTTGGCGATATGTCAAACTTTGAGAAATACTCGACTAGTGTTTTTTTATGTGGTTATTAATGGTTTGTAAACGTGTAGAAGAGGCTGCTAGCCTGCATCACAGTTCATTATTTTTCTTGGCGATATGTCAAACTTTGAGAAATACTCGACTAGTAAAATTGTTAGAGTTGTTGATAATGTCAGTCTTGTTTCAATT
>NW_013665611.1:1065519-1071996 GCF_000517525.1 Limulus polyphemus
TAATTAAAACTTTATTTTATGTTGTTCTCTTTCGCTGGTGTATTTACCTTTATTTTATTAGTTATTCAAATATTAAACGTCCCTGTTCAACATTGGTTTTATTATTTCAACACAACAATGGTTATTCTAGGATAATTACTGGTTTTGTTACTACAATAATATAACAGTTGTACCATTATAATAATTGGTTATGTTATTTCTATACATAATGGTTATGCAAAAATAATATTTGCCTCTATTTTGTTACAAGTTACAACTTTTACAGTAAATAAAATTTGTTTTTAGAACAGGTACGACATCTCGATTACTGATGCCATCATTCTCAAGTACACAAGTTTTGATCGCACCAGTGATAGAAACGTCGTACCTAATACAAATCTTACTTACTGTAAAAGCTGTAACTTGTAATAAGATGCATTTAATCAGTTAAGCAAACTTAAAACGAAACTAATAATTGACTCTGTTGTATCTATACAATAATGATTATTCAGTGATAATCATTGGTTCTAATGTTTCTATACAATAAGGTTTATTACACAATAATTGTTAGTTCTATTGTTTATACTTGATAACGGTTTTACGATGATAATCACTGACTGTTGATTCTGTACAATAATGGTTATTTCTTGATAGACATTAGCTGCTGAAACTCAAGCTGATAAAGGACAAGCTTCAATGCAATTTATCCTCAGATTTGTTTAAGAGTTGCTTTGTTGCCCAATAGTCTCATTTTCTAATCTAGTAAACTTATGTGAATAAATATTTATAATACTCGGTATTAAATAAGCAGAAATGTCACTAGAACAACCACGATACGAAGCATAGTTTCTAAGAGTTATACTAGCGTTTATAACTAATCGGCAGAAAGAGGGACCGTCATTACAAACGATATATTTCTTTTTATAAAGAATAGCACTTTACATCCAAGAGATCAATACTTAAGGTCAGAACAACTAATAGTAAAGCAAATTACATAGCAACAGCTCTTTCAATATATATATCTTGACGTCATAATGTATATGATATCAACTTGCTGCAATGAATTTCGTGCATGCTACATGTCTAACAGAGATTAATTAACACACAGAGATAGCAAAACCGGTCACACTGCATATGTAAAAGAACTACATATTCCAATAGAACAGAAAAAAAACACCATAAAAGAGCCAGTCGTATAAGATAGATACAGTGTTGTAGGATATATATATATAAAAACTAAAATACAGGGATAACAAACCAGGTCCCACGTGATACATCGTTGTACTGTATGAGACATACCAGTATATCGACAATACTCATATCGTGTAGAATTATACACGGATTTTTCTCTACGTTAAAATACTTTTATTTGCGAGCTTTCGGCCCTCTTACCGGGGTCTTCATCGAGTAACAATGTGCTCAGCTCCGGTAAGAGGGCCAAAATCTCGCAAATAAAAGTATTGTAACGTAGAGAAAAGTCCGTGTATAATTATACATATGAATTTACCTACGTTATGAGTCTTAAACAACAATACTCGTATTGTATCTTTATAATAATATATCCCGTATCTTTACTAAAAACATACTATTAACGGTATAGATAGGGGGGTTGGGGGTGGAGATCTCAAGCCATGCTAGGCCTAAAATTGAGAAAGAAAAATAACCTTGGGATGCACAATTTTTTCACACAGTCGAGATCCTATGGACGTTATATTTTATTCACCTTGTTATAAAATGCCCATTATATTAAAGCTGGTCTCCCGGTGGGTTAGTTGTACATTTCTGTATTTACAATGTTAAAATGTGGGGTTCAGTTTTCCGCGGTGTATGTAGCGCAGATAGTCCATTGTCTAGCTTTGCGCTAAAAACCACCATCACTGCCAACGACGACAAAGTTTAATATTGGGTAATTACAACTATTAAATAATGCACAAACAGGTCTGCTATTTTCAACCCACACCGCCGCGGGTCTTAGTCTGGAACTATTAATAAGCTATTTCTCAACAGTTTTGTTAATACTAAAGATTATGGAACATTGAGAAGTTCCAGAAAAGAATTTAAATTGTCTTGATGAAAGGCCTATGATCCTAGGTAATAATTTGTTTTTCGTTTGATAATTATTTTATGAGTGTATGCAGAGCTTCCTGAAGATTGAATAAATGGATTTGGGAATAGAAAGAGCCATATAAAATACGTAACATTTAAGAAAATAAACACTTTATCATTTATTCATGAAGTATCTTTATATACCAGAAAGTTATTTAAATGTCATGATTAGCGCAACACATCCCATTAGCCCTGTTCCCCGGTGGGACAGCGGTAAGTCTTCGGATTTACAACGCTAGAATTAAGGGTTCGATTCCCCTCGGGAAACACAACGGATGGCCCGATGTGGCTTTGCTATAAGAAAACACACACACACACACAATAGTTCCATCGCGCAAGCGTCAAAATGTGACAGTTGTTATTACTAAAAGAAAAAAAAGACTAATTTGTTTCTTTCTGGCTTTGTTTTGTAGTTAAGCACAAAGCTACACAATGGGCTATCTGTGCTCTGCCCACCACGAGTATCGAAACCCGGATTCTTGCGTTGTAAGTCCGCAAACATACCGCTGTGCCACTGGGGGGCTTTTTGGAAAATAAATGAACAAAATTGAAATTGATAAGACTAGATGGTTAGTCCCTCAGTGGGTAAGCGGTAAAGTTACAGACTTACGAAGCTAAAATCCGGGAGTATTAGACAGAGCGTAGATAGCCTATTGTTCAACTCTACGCTAAAACAAACCAGAAAATTATGTTGTTGTTTTTTTAAATTCTGTGAGAAAAAAAATCAAGATTTCGAATCGCAATATGATTTCATACAGAATACTGACACTCATACTTAAACGTTTTCCGAACACATGAAGTAATGCATATAGTGAATAGAGCACCCATAAGCTCTAAAATATACGGTAATCCAAATTCACAAACTACGAGCTTAGTTCGCTATTTGAAGCATTTAGTTTTATGATGAAATAGTAATAGATATTCTACGTATTAAAACTGTATCATTTTGACATTAATACCACCTTTGTATTGTTGGTGTTTCATTCAGCAGTGTTTCCATGGAAACACGTAAAACTTTCACCAGAGTTTCGCGCTGCCTTGTTGTTATCTCTAACATACCTCCAAGCGTGGATTGGCTTTGAAAATGGAACATTACTAAGTACAGGGAAGTGGCAGTATTCTGTGTGCCATTTCTACCTGACACTGCAAACATTATGATATGTTAAAAACAAACAAAAGGACATTTGAAAACCTGTAGCTGTTATGATGTTTGTAAAACGAGGCCTACAATGAATTTATTTTCTATGAAATTGACCATACAAGGTATTATAGTCTGTTAACCTGTTTAATGTTTAAGAAAAATGTAAAAACAATGAAAAAAGGAAATTATGGAATGGATTAAGCGGAATTTGATCTTTTACTTTTTATTCACTCAAAACATTTTGCTGATTGATGAAAACAAACAGGTGATTAACTCAAATCATTCACAGGATTAGCTGTTATATTTTACATTTTAAGAACATAAAGATGTTATCTAGAAGTACTAGTATAATATTTCTAAAGTGCTAATGTCACATAGTCTAATAAGCTAACTCATTCTGTTTACATGCTTACTTACGGGAAATATTTTTGACCAGTGTTAAAATAGTTCAGATGCAAATTAACATAAAATAAACATATGAAACCGAGAGTGAAACTCAATGATCGATTGAGCTAAGTTCAACAGAAATCTGTTCTTCATGTAAGATCTCATGTATTATAAATATTACAAAATTAATATAATTTCCATTGTGAAACGTTATCACTTTTTAAACATCAAAAAACAGTTTTATTGCAGTAATTATTCTAATGCAATAAAACATCGATACTTTAAACACGACTAATCCCAACAGAGAAAATCTTCAGGCCTTTTTTACAGTAAATTTGTTCATAAGAACGCCATGTAGTTCAGTTTTTCTTTTCTGTTAGATTATTTTCGGTGGATTAGATAGCTAGCGAGATGGATCATTCGCGATCCACTGAAGAGATCAATTCTGTTTCTATACAGCTTTGAGAAGCTTCGCTCAGCAGCAGATACCGATATTGGAATAGTTGACACAATACACATTACCACACACACACGTTTGTACCCACAACGTGGAAATGTATGAACATTAGCGTTTCGAGAGGTTTAACAGTTTGCAAAATGTCAGACAGAGTTTGTAGTTCACAGAAAAACTCAGTTCCATTTATATCGACGCTTTGATCTCTCGTTAATTCAATTTTTCAAAGTTCAGCCGACATTCTTTTTTTTTTTTGTTATATAAAGTTTTGATGTTGTAAAGAATATCAACCGCTACACTTATCTTTTATTAAGTTAAGAATGATTGGCTCGTAATATGTGGGTCACGGGATCAAACCCCGTCACCAAACATGCTCGCTCTTTTAGCGTTATAAAGTGACGGTCAATACCACTGTTCGTTAGTAAAGAGTAACTCAAAAGTTGGCGGTGAGTGGTGTTGACTAACTGCTTTTCCTCTAGTCTGTTTCTTCAAAATTAGAGACAGGTAGCGCAGATAGCTCTCGAGTAAATTCAACAAAACAAATAAATGAACGAGTTACACTCATAAAACACTGACTACCTAATGGTAAGACAACTTGTTTAACGCTATCCAACTGCCGTAGAGTTCTCAACATTTGGTTCATTTTGAAATCTATTATTCTACGAGCAGGCGGAAATCATTCTGATATGATATCGTATTTGATCATATAAAAAAATCATCAAATAAAATTTGGTTTAATAAACAAATAACTATTGTTTAAAAATACAGAGAGATACAGGCAGAAATCAAAACGTTGCTATTGCATATTAGATATCGCGACCCTACCTGAATTGTTCGATTAACCCTTTCTGAGTAGGCGACTTTTACCTTACCACCCTTTTGGACTTTTTTACTATTTTAACACTTTTATTTTAATACTCTTTTTTTACAAATTTAGTTCTTTCTTTTTCGTTGTTCAATTGTTATGTTTTCTTGAAATTGTTGTATAACTTACTGCTATATTCAATACTTAAAAAGTGAATGTTATTGTGTGCTCTTATTAATACTTACTGTAATATTTTTCAACCAATCTCACACTTGCCTCAACGTATTGAAACGTAAATTTTCTATAATGTTTGTCACGACAACTTGTACATCTCAGTAAACCAATGTCAAAACAACATTTTGAGTCCTCCGGCGGCTTAGCGGTAAACTCGAGGACTGATAATACACGCCTAGTAATACTTGGAGACGGCTTGAATGGGTAATGAAGAAAAACTTTAATATAAGTTTAACATAACAGCAAATGTACAACGTTTCGACAAGGTTTGGTCATCATCAGGTACATGTCTAGGTTCGGTCTTCTCTGTGAGCGCACCATAGATAGCTCATTCTGTAGCTTTGTGGTAGAAACTAACAACCCAATATTTTGATGATAAAGGAAGGAATCTGAACATATGAACTTTTACAAAAGAAAAAAACATATACGGGATTGTTCAATATACAGGTAGCTTTTTATATTTTCTTTAGAATGAACTGTAGAACAGGACAGAAAAATGTTATATTTAATCATGATTGTCCTCAGTCGAGTTTCCAAACAATTATAAAATTTAAGTAAAACAAGATATCTTTATTAATCTTTTACAGCGACATGTTATTGAGCTTCGAATTAAATCAAATTTGAAACTGTAAACTTTTTCTATTTTAAGCAGCGTTTACTAATTACTTTTTAAACTTGCAAATTAAAAATTGTAGTCGGTCATTCTGCTTTAATATTAGCCTTAATATTTGAGGCAGTATAGGTTTGGTTTAATTTTTCTGTTCTCAGTCGTTTCGACAGTTAAACTATACCTACGTTCTATCGGCTTTGACTCTGTGACTTTGTTTTCCCGGAACACCGTTTAGTAGTTACAAAAATATTCTAAACAATAGGACACACGTAGATCCGACTAATAATTATAGTTGTTTTTTTCTACGATGACAAAAAGCTATAACAGCAGTTTTTTTGTAGCTCACTATGGCCTTATACATAATGTATTAGCTTTTTATGGTCTACATTGGTTAAATATCATTAGATAATTAAAATTCACTCTTAGGGTTAATATCTACCTAAAATAACTTTTTAGATTAGGCTTAAGGTTATTTTTGCATTGGGTTCTTTTTCACCATCTTTGTGTGGTGTATAAACACTATTTTCCAATTATATAAATTACATATAAGGTACTTTAATATCATATTGCTTATAATTTGTAAAGTTATCTTATTGTTACGTCTCCGTTTGTTAATTAACTTTCCGTAACTTCGTTCCGACGAAACTTTAGTCGACACAAGTCCTTACTTAATAAAACTAGGTTTATTCTTTCCGAATTCAACTTTACGTATACACTTATTTCTAACAGTCGCTCTATAACAAACGCTATATCAACGAACG
>NW_013665611.1:1072017-1076597 GCF_000517525.1 Limulus polyphemus
ACTTAAAACTTAACGGTTTAGTTTACTTTTCCGTTAACTTACTAACTTTAACCGTTACGTAACTAACCTTATTTTCTTAACAACGTACGCTCTACTAACAAAACGCTATATCAACGAACGTCAACAATACTTCTGACTGCAGTTCAATTACTCACTATCTACACACACACACACATTCCATTATTCACGTTGTCACCCTCTTTTATATACCAGACTACCCTATATCTAGTAAATGCTAAAGCATTCGCCAAAGTACAGGATAGTTCTAGAGAGCGTGAGAATAGTCACGTGATCTCGATGACGCAACATTATTATACATTCGTTTAATTTATTTAACGACTTTTAAATTGAACTATCTAACAAACAAATAACATATTTTGCACTTTCTTATAATCATTTAAATTTAGTCAATTTGAAAAAGCACTATCAAGCAAGTTAATATAGCATTCAGTCATTCGTGATTATTAATTTTCTCAGAATATTATCTGTAATATTAAAATTTCGTTTATGATAATTTGCACCTGTACTTTAAGTTATAATAGGTAAGGCTAATTACCAGAACTTCCATGTGGCAACGTTACATTGTTTATGTGATTTGTTTGTTTGTTTGGAATTAAGCACAAAGCTACACAATGGGTTATCTGTGCTCTGCCCACCACGGGTATCGAAACCCGGTTTATAGCGTTGTAAGTCCGCAGACATACCGCTGTGCCAATGGGGGGCTTGTTTATGTGAAGTATTATTTAGGTAAAACTAAGTTAATCTGCCCTATCTAACTTTTAATATATCATTACTTTCTATTTAAAATTCAACACAGCTTCGATACACACATTATATTTCATTACATACAAAGCGCATGTAATGTGCTCTGTATGTCTAAGCTAGCTTATCAGAGCCCTAAATATCGTGGTTTACAGCTTCTACATAGAAACGTATGAGGTTGCGTTTCGGCTATTCTATTAAAGGCATGGTTAACGCAACCAGTAAGTGGACTGCAAACTGTTTAGTGTCATTAAATATTTCACACCATCACTTTATCTTACACCTACTATGCTTAAACGAAAATTATGATGTCGATACTTAAACGTATTTTACAAGATCTTTAGGGTTCACAGTCTAAGTGAAAACGTATTTTACAAGATCTTTAGGGTTCACAGTCTAAGTGAAACGGCAGAAATGGAATTTTAATCGAAGTATTTTCAAGAAACTTGATTATTTTAACACATATCAGTTTTATGCTTTTTTAAGAAATTGAAAATTTTGATGATAAATGCCACACTTCCTCGAAAGAGATCTAGATAATATATATCGATTTTTATCACCATACACGATTGAAACAGGAATTCCAGAATCAATTATTTTCAAGAATATGTCTTTTCTTGTTACAGTTATCCACACCAATTTTTAAGGATTCGTGTGAGGATCACGTTTTTATTTTTTCTCTCTGAGAGATTTTCAGCAAATTGCAATTTGAACATTACTGTTGGTGACATAACATATTCTTCTATGCTTTCACTCATGGATTCTTAGAACTAAAATAGGATTTGGTGTATTTAAGTGTTTTACACTCACAAAAAAGAAACCTATCATTTTATAGGTATTTGAAGAACTTGTAGCATTCCGCATACCTCACTACTATAAAGGATTGGTTTGGTCTGATATTTCATTGGTGGTAGTGTCCAGGGTCACTGATGAGGAGTGGAATTCTCCGAAACTAATGAAAGAATAGACCAATCCAAGCTTTTACTTGTTGTTAAACAAATGTTTAAACAACTCCATTCAATTATGTACCAGTTGCTCAGAAAAATTAAATTGTGGCGAATGCTACAAGTTCTTCAAATACATTTAGAATGATAGGTTTCTTTTTTTGTGAGTGTAAAACACTTAAATACACCATTTTGATTTTCGATACGTCACTACTATAAAGGCTTGGTTTGGTCTGATATTTTATCTTTCCTATTTCCTATATTCGTCTCATCTCCTCTTTTCTACACAGGCGGCGCGCCGCTATTTCGATTGATGGGTTTCTCTCTCTCGCACTTTCACACTACATGCTGGAGTCTCACAAGGTTCAGTCTTGTCTTCCCTTCTGTACATTCTCTATGTTGCTGATATGCCTTGTCCCCAGCCTCCTCTTAAGTTGTTTCAATATGCTGATGACACAGTTTTGGTAGCACATGTTCACACTGAATAAGCTACTCCAGACTGCTGTAAATTCTTTTTTGTTCTTGGTGTCGCTGCTGGCGTCTATCCCTCAATGTCCCTAAGACACGAGCTATTCTTTTTGGTCCTACACGTCGTAAGTTTCAACCTTGCCGTGACCCGTCTCTGTTTGATGTCCGAGTCGACAATGTCCCGATCCCCCTTTCCGACTCCGTGACTTATCTTGGCATTGTCTTTGATAGGCATCTTACTTGGAATCCACACCTATCTGCCCTTTCTGCTAAGGTTTCTCGTCGTCTTCATCTCCTCCGTTCTCTCACTGGTACCTTCTGGAGCCTGAACCCTCCACTCCTGCTCTCTTCATATTTCTGGCAGTTATTTTGATTTAAACTTAATTATTTCAGGAGAAATAATTAATAATCAGGGGTGCTCGAAGATTAGCAATCCTCCTTCACCCTGCTCGAGGCTAGAGGTTAAAGTTCAATGAGTGGTTAGCGTTTTAATGAGCCATAAATAGAAAAATAAATAAATGAAAAATTAATAATAATAATAATATATATACAGATGATGATGAGGTCAGTGGGCGGAAGTGAAGGCAAGTCCAAGGCGTAGCAGAGGCCGGTTTGATCTTGTAGAAGGAGCAAGTCGGCAGCCATTGTTTACAATTTATCGAAACGAACTGAAGCAAACGGGCCTTTACAGGGCCTGGAAGGGATCAGTGGATCCAAGTGCCATGGCTTGGATATATAGATCCAATGCCTAAGAGTTTGGTGTGGGGGAAACGGGAGTACCCCGAGAAAACCTACTTTCAGTAGTCGGGACCGAAAGAAAAGCCCGGCTAGTGCCCGAGTGAAAAGCTACTATACACACATACAAGACATTTATCAGACCCTGCTTAACCTATGTACATACAGCCTGGATATCTGCTTCTCTGACCTTCTAATCTCGTCTCCAGGTTTTGGAGCGCCATGCCCTCCGGCTCGCCTTTGGCGTCAAACTCACTAGTCCCACTTCCGTCATTTATCGCCGTATCAACTTTCCTCAGATTCTGTTACACCTTCGACAGCTTCGCACTCGCTATGTAAATACATATTTTCGTGACCACAATCTCATCCTCTTCGATGTTTTCGCCACCGCTGTACACACTCCGAGAAGCATTTTGACACCAGCTGATCACCTACTGAACCTCTATGTTATGTCTCTCCCAGCTGACAATCACGACCACGTCGAGATACCGATGTCCCCTCTCCCCCCATTTATCTATCCTGATTCCTAATACTCGCAATACTCATTGTCAGTTCCCACATTATTTCCATTACGTGATATGGGCTGATCAGTGTTCACCCATATTTCTTCGGATTGTCTCCTCCATCTGCACTTATCGCGTTTTCCACATTTTCTGCCTCCTGTGCTGACTTGCACGCTTACCCTTCTATTATTAATTTTTACCATTTTTCTTTTTTCGTCGCTTGGCTGACGAGAGGGCTTAACCCTCTACCGGCCCGCCGGACCTCCGGGATCGGAATGAAATAACGCATATGTTGTTGTTGTTGACGGTAGTGGTAGTGTCCAGGGTCACTGATGAGGATGGAATTCTCCGAAACTAGTCTGGCTCACATACACACCCACAATGAAAGAATGGACCATTCCAAGCTTTTACTTGTTGTTAAACAAATGTTTAAACAACTCTATTCAATAAAATAGGATTTAGACGAAACATATCAAAGAGTTTACGCAACCTTCTACGTGTTTGAAAACATTTCCTGTAATTTCGTTGTATAGATAAGCGATTGGAAACATTGGTTTGTGCTTTGAAATTGTTATTCACATCAGTACGTGCATTTCCTTTCTACACACTAGAACGGAGTTTCGATACCCATGGTGTGCAGAGCACAGGTAGCCCTTTGTGTAGCTTTGTGCTTAATCACAAACAACAACAACAACAACAACTTTCTACACATCTTTTTACTCTTTGAACGAAAATCTTGCAGAAATGACAAATGTCGATGTAGCTTAGAAAGTTACTGGCAGACGGCGTGCGTCAGAAACTCCTGATCTGCTCAACTCTGAGGAATAAAACTGTTTTCTAAATTTTGAAATTACGAGAGTACAAATAACTACCCTACTTTTTATAACGCTACTTAACAACAATGCACGTATTTTGGAACCCTTGTTCTAAGCCCAACTAATAATTGTAGACTAAATGGAAGAGAAAATAGTCAATGATAAAATTATAGTATTTAAATATATAGAAAGTGTGATAATTCTAAAGAAAATACACACACGGACTTTACGTATAACATTTCCATGTGTTTGTTTATTCAAATGAAGGCAATTTCTGAATATACAGTACAATTACACACTTAAATACAATGTTATATATATATATATATATATATATATATATTAAGTATATT
>NW_013665611.1:1077597-1079960 GCF_000517525.1 Limulus polyphemus
ATATATATATATATATATATATATATATTAAGTATATTTAATAAAATTTCTTTCATGAATGATTTAATTTTATATAGCATACCTCATGCTGACACGGTACTTCATAAACCTGGCTTATTTTAACTTTCTTTATGTGCTACATATAACTTTATAGTTTCATAGTTTCCTTCTCTTTAAGTATTTTGTTTGTAATTAAGCACAAAACTACACAATGGGCTATCTGTGCTCTTCCCACCACGGGTATCGAAACCCGGATTCTAGCGTTGTAAGTCCGCAGACATACCGCTGTGCCACTGGGGGGCTCTCTTTAAGTAAGTAGCCTGGCATGGCCAGGTGGTTAAGGTACTCGACTCCCAATCTGAGGGTTGTGGGTTCGAATTCCCGTCCCACCAAACATGCTCGCCCTTTCAGCCGTGAGGGCGTTATAATGTTACGGTCAATCTCACTATTCGTTGCTAAATTAGGGACGGCGAGCGCAGATAGCCCTAGCTTTGCGCGAAATTCATAATAAACTAAACTAAACTTTAAGTAAGTATAGCTGAAGGCTACCCATCTGTGATACGTTTCAGAAGATTGAATCGTATTAAAATATCAGCTTTCACATGGAATAATCAAAATTTGTGAAAATAATCGTGATATCAATTTTGATATGTAAGTAAATGTTGATTATTTTTATAAGCTTGTGGAAATTGACCCTTTCTTGAATAAATAACAGTATATTTTATATCATTAGAGATCCAGACACCTGTTAGTATTCAAGGGCCTTCGTTTATTCAAACGGCATGTCATATTACCCAAGATTTTTTTATATATAATGGCATACAATATTACTCAAGGCTATTCTATTTTTGTTATAATTGCATTTGTGTTATTACCTACTCGTCTTTTATTTTTATAGTGGCATATGATATTATCAAAGGTTCTTTTTTTGTTGTTATAATGGCAGGTGATATTAACCAAGGCATACTTTTACCTTCGCTACCGAAGGTGGACGGAGGTCATGTTTTCAGCCCTATGTATGTGTTTGTCAGTAAAATTTCTCGAAAACGGCTGAGTGGAGTTAAACGAAAGTTGGCATACAAATAAACTATAACACAACTTAGAAGCGATTAGTTTTTGGAAGGTCAAGGTCATAGCAAGGCCACGAATATAAAAAAAATCTCTATCTGTTAACATGGGGACCGATTTTTCACACTATGTTTGCTCTATAACTCAGTCAAAAATGATCAGATTTTGACGAAACTTGGTGAACATATGTAAAATATCATTCCTCATTGTCCTGCCAAAAATGGTCTGTGTCCGTTGATAAAGACAGACATACGGACACATTTTTCTATATTTTGAGAGCCGGTTATGATCAACGCTAAGTGGAAGAGATATGCGCTCAACCCAGTGCCATTCTAGTTTATGGTACATAATACTACTAAAGATTCATTTTTTATAACTACATATGGAACGTGATTTTAACTAAGGTCAATTCTTTGTTAAAATGACGTGTAATATTAAACAAGATCTAATTTTGTATTATGGCATGTGATATTACGCCAGATTAATTTTTTTATAACTATATATGGTGTAAACAAGGTAAACCGGAACGTGATTTTAACTAAGATCAATTCTTTGCTAAAATGACATGTAATATTAAACAAGATCTAATTTTGTATTATGGCATGTGATATTACGCCAGATTCATTTTTTTCCATAATGATATGTGATATTACAAAAGATAGTTTTTAAACTAGCATATGACCCATGGACCATCTTTCGTTATAATGACATGTGATATTAACCAATGTCCATTTTTTATTATGCAGTTTGATATTACATGAGATTAATTTTCTCATAATAGCCGAAGGCTCGTCTTTTTTCTTAAAGGCTCATAGAATGGCTCTGAGTTTTTTTCCCAAGTGCAAACTTTTAGCTCATAGCTCCATCATCTCTTGACCGATTTGAGATCTAATTACAATTTTGGACTCAGGAGGTCAAATCCTTTCGACTGATGCATTTTACCACACCCAAGGTCTCATACTTTAACTTCCTCTAATCTTGCCTAAAAGAATTTTAATTTGAGGGTAGGCTGGTAGAGATCCTGATGAGCAATAAAATCAACTCGGTTATACGCGTGCCACACGCTTGGTATTTCTGGCGCACAAAAAATATAGCTAATAAAAAGGGAAACAAAAGTCTCATAGATTAATTTACTCTAATCCTGCCTAAAAGAATTTCCAGTGCCGCGGCTATTGAGGATTCCCTCTGTTTTTGTAATATGATGCTAATAATCCATATCGGTTGTACATGATGTAACTAAAGTTAATATTTTTTGTTTGTTCTTTCTTATCTTTTTAAAATATAAATATTTAAAA
>NW_013665611.1:1080946-1084207 GCF_000517525.1 Limulus polyphemus
AAATATTTAAAATCTTTCAAAGCTACCTTAATCTGTCAGCTTGTTTTTTATTCTCAGAAATAAAAAAAATCCATATTCGGTTGTTTATATCTCGAAGAAAATCCACATAAATCATATCACAAAACCTATCGAGTTTCTCACTCGTCTTTCATGTAAACATTAGTTTCGTGTATGGACAATTTAAAAACGTTTTCTTGACCCTGTGACTGACACATTAAAATCAAGCTAAAATAGAAGAAAGACTTTTCAAGCGAACGAAAATATAACAGTATGTTAGCATAAAATAAAACTGTTTATAGTAATTTAGAAACATTTTCACACGTTTATTTTAAGAGTAATAGTTACACTTAATGCCTCTGACAAATATAAACAGCCACTTTAACTTTCTAATATATAGAAAAAAACCATTATAGAATTTGATATATGTGTCAAACTAAACAACTTGTATAGAAGGATAGATTGAGTAATATGTCTTCACTGTAACTTTCAGAATAGGCGACACATTTTCAAACAATGGCAACTTAGAATAATCAAATTAAAATTGTAAGTTTATACTGCGCATGTTCAGTTGAATTACGATTTTGCAGTGGTAATTTTTTATTAATTACACCACAATAAGTTAAGGAACATCTAAATCTTTACTTGTGGTTGCGGTGCCAACATAATACTCCGATTTATAGAATATAATGATGTTCTCAAAAGAATTAAGTCATAAGATTAGAATTATCCTTAATTTGGTATAGTCAATTTAAAATACAAATTTCAGTGAACATTTATCACACAATACCACGTTTTTAAGGGCGTTGACCTATCATTAGCTTATTTCGAGTATATTTCTAATTGTTGATATATTTCCACTGTATTTCATAAGATACTGTAATAAAATTAATTGCAATTGAGCATAACACCTAGCTTAGCTGATTTAGACAAGATCGCGGACTCGTTTTAACAAAGTGTCAAATTAGGGAAAGCTTTAATAACACACTGAAATGTATATATGAACATATAAACATATGATTTAGTTTTCTTTGAAACCGTTTTGGTGGTTTCTCTGATCGTGAAAAACAGAAATGATGTTTGGAAACGAGTACTATCAAGAAACATGGTTATATGGCGTAAAATTTACTTCTAGGAAATAATAAGCAATGTGTTGCTGAAATTTACCTTAAAAGCTTGTTTGTTTGTTTTGTATTTCCCGCAAAGCTACACGAGGGCTATCTGCGCTAGCCGTCCCTAATTTAGCAGTGTAAGACTAGAGGGAAGGCAGCTAGTCATCACCACCCACCACCAACTCTTGGGCTACTCTTTTACCAACGAATAGTGGGACTGACCGTCACATTATAACGCCCCCACGCCTGAAAGAGCGAGAATGTTTGGTGGGATGGGGATGCGACCCGCAGATTGCGATTCGAGCGTCCTAACCACCTGGCCATGCCGTGCACCTTAAAAGCAGAAATTAATCATCTTCTGAGTAATGCACACTTATGAATAAATAAAATTTGCGCTGTCTTTAATAATATATATATAATTATTATACTATTTTAAAATGTAAGTGTGTGTGTATATACATAACTATTGTGCTAGCTTAAAACACATATGTACTTAATTATATTACAAGGGGAGATAATATGTTGTGAGGCATTTACATATATTCCCATATATATGTGTTATTATGCCTCTTGTTACATTTGACATTTGAAAAATATTACGAAACAAGATAAGAGAAACATTTCGAGCAAGAAAGAGTTATTGTTTGGATAGTAACATGTTGCAGACCAGTAAAGTAAGCAGCATTATGTGTTTTATCTAAACGTAAATATCTTTACGTCCGGTTCTCCTAATGGCGTGTATAAAGGTTGTCTTCACAAACATAAGATAAAACAAGTTACATAAACACTAATAATCAGAATGGTGTTGCGCTAACAGATACATTCTAACAGGTTTGAAGTATGAAGGTGAAACATAACAGCATTTGCAATGAAAAATGCACGTAGTTTATTCTGATACTGTTTGTTTCAGTTTATAGTATATTTCATGATACATATATATAATATTTTTATTATTCCGTATCTAATCATTCTGCAGCAATTAAAAATGAGATTGTAACGGTCTAAATAACATTTCTATTTGTGTGTATTTCGAAGTAGCCATTCCTTTTCCTCCGCACTCTGTCATGTATTCTGCTTGTTTCAATGGCTATGTGTGATTACGAGAACAATCATCCCTGTGTATACATATTTATTTATGAACAATAATGATCGATGTTTCTAACATATTATATTCTTTATTCATTCATTCCTTAATAATTAAATTTTTGAAATATGCTGCTCTAGTATATCCTGCAGTTACTTAGTTTATATGTTTACCCAATAATAATACTAAACTGTTCGATCACGTGCAGGAATTGGAAGTTCTGTATACAGTGACATTGATAAATAATAGAATATAGAAGTGTAGCAACCTACTTATAAAACTTCTCATGGATAGCACATCTCAAACAGTTGTTGTAACTGAACACTCGCGTGTTCTAAGTTATTTATGTACTGAATATATTTATTTTTATTTTTCAAAAAGTACAGATTCCCAAAGTTCTAGGATTCTCAGTAAAATTTTTTTTTCGTCGATATGTATCTTTCAACTTAGAGCTATAACTATCAAAGTTGGATTAAATAGAATAAAACTACGATATTTCAAGTATTGACTGTCACATTAAGCAGTTAGTTTTTACCTCATACCAAAAGATATGAAAGTTAAACACGTGAAAACAATAGTTAATCACGTACAGCTTTTCAAATCTCTTAAGACTGTAAGTAAAGCATTGTTAAATTGTTATCAGGTAAAAACAACTGTGATAAAAACACTTTTATTCTTGTTTATTTCTTTCAGTTAATCCCTTACGGATTTTAAATGATAATCTTCAGAAACAACCTTTCAGATTTATCCTACAGCTGTCACTAGCCACTGACAACCAGATCTTTCGTTCAATACAGGAACTCATTATCTGGACTGGACCTAAGGCAGCTTAAAGACTATCTGAATGCAGTTTGTGTGTAGTACAAAAACAAACAAACTTTCTGTAATGATGGAAGAAGACTAGGCTGGTACCGAAAGTCACAATGTTTTACCCACCTCAGGTTTGAAATTCATAATAGACTGAAGAGTGTCGAGAAAGAACTTGTAGAACTCAGACTTGGTTTTTAATATTGTTGCGTCAGCGAGGTCACGTGACTAGTATCACGCCACGTCCTTCTCTCGAACCTT
>NW_013665611.1:1085121-1098524 GCF_000517525.1 Limulus polyphemus
ATAAATACTTGAAGGATTAAACATCATTTAATAATTTTTAAACTTTCAATGAATGGCAGATGCTTCTTTAGGCAGAATAACGAAAAGCACAAGCAAATTTGAAAATGTATGTAGCATTCATTCCCTTCGTGAAATGACTGTGTAAGACCTTTTTAAGATTTAACGCTGATAATAAATCCAAAATAAAAGCTAACTTATCAAAATTTGATACGTTAGGCCTAGAATCTAGTTCTGGTCCCTGCGTCTGTTTTCACTTATCGGATTTAACGTTAAGTATTGTCCCTCACTGTTTCCGTTTGAGTTAAGTACAGCATCATTTCAAATCATATTGTATACCGTATTGTTACGGTATTATGACGTGTTACGTGACCTCCGCTGTCGTAACACTATGTATACATTTATGCTTTATATTGTAGAGATTTTCAACTTACTTTAAACAGTTAAAATCACCGGTACAGGATTAGGGGAGGGAGGGGCAAATGGGCGAATTGACCTGCTCACATTGAAGGAGCTTCCCGACTAAGAGAACAATAAGTGTATTTCTTATTAATAAACATGTTAGTACTTGTGTCATTATAACAATGGCGATTTTAGTTTTATAACTTCGTATTAATATTTCTTACAGCCTGATTTTGCTTTGTCATTTAATGAAAAACTTTTTTTGTCGTTATCTTATATTTATTATAAGCATTAGAATTAATTTTGTATATTGTCTACTCTGTGCTTCAGTTTTTATAATGGTGTTACGTATCTGCTTGATAATTTCCGGTAAAATTCTTTCCGAGGAACTTTAGCGATACAAGTCCTTTCTTAATTAAACCAGTTTATTCTTCCTCGATACAAACTTTTAGTATACAGAATTTCCACAGTCAGTACGTTTCTCGTCACTTTAGACTTAACAACTTTTATAATACACGCTATAAATCACAGTGATTCACACACTTTACTTACGGTCACTACTGTTCGCTTCTTTAATTATCTATCTCTCGCTGGCTTCTCTGCCAGGCTTATATACTAACAAAGGGGGCGTCTCGAATGCACTCGGGCCTCCCCGACGATTCATGATCATTCGAGAAATTTCATGCACGCTACCAGCGCCAAACGCGTCAGCAGCGTCACATGATTTCCACTGTCGTAACAATATTCAAACTATAGTTAATAGATACTAATGTATCGTATTTGACTTATTTCTCAGGTCCCCTACGGAAATTTGCCCTAAGCCTTACAAGTCCTTAATCCGGCCTGAAAACGACTATCATTGCAATGCTAGAAATAAAATGTTTGTATAATAAAATATAACGCCTTGATATCACAGAGTCGTGTGGTAAATTTTTGTGTGGAGAGAGAGACTTAACAATGATTTTTTGATGCTGTTGTTGTTGTTGTTGTTGTTGCAAGTTTTACAAAAATATAATATCAACACTAATGGAGTCCAAATGTAAAGGCAACAATATTAATATCAACACTAATGGAGTCCAAATGTACAGGCAACAATATTAGTATTGTTGCGTCAGCGAGGTCACGTGACTACTATCACGCCACGTCCTTCTCTCGAACCTTCGTGAATTATCGGGAGACTACTAGATTGGGGGTAGGCTGGTATATATAAGATGGTCACAACGTAACAGAGGTAATGAGTAATTGAACTGCAGTCAGAGAGAATATTGTTAAGCACGTGAGAAGTTCGTTGAGAATTATAGCGTTTGTTACAGAGCGACTGTTGAATTTGAGTGTATCGTAAAGTTGTATTCGGAAAGAATAAACCGGTTTTATTTAAGAAAGGACTTGTGTCGCTAAAGTTTCGTCGGAACGAATTTACGGAAAAGTAACTAACGACTGGAGACGTAACAATATATTTGTCAACTTAGAAGGTAATACAACATTGAAATTTCTGAATATAAAATAATACGCTACAATATTGAATTTCTTGTATTTAAGAGAATAAGATAAATACATAGTTTCCTGTATTGTACATAAACATTATTTTAGTTAAATTTTCGGCTGCAGCAGATCCAGTTTAGCCGAAAGATTCTGGTATTGTACAAAAGACCTTTTTGAATGTGATTTGTGAAAGTAACAAATTTTACACACCTATGGGTTTTAACAGGTAGAGGCCTAGCATGGCCTAGTGGTTAGGGTACTCTACTCGCAATCTGAGGGTCACTGAACATGGGGGCGTTATAATGTTACGGTCAATCCCACTATTTGCTGGTAAAAAACTATCTCGAGGGTTGGCGGTGGGTGGTGATGACTAGCTGCCTCTCCTCTAGTCTTACACTGCTAAATTAGGGACGGCTAGCGCAGATAGCCCTCGTGTAGCTTTGCGGGAAATTCGAAACAAACAAACCATCATATCAATATGTTATTTGTTTATATACTTTTTAACAATACCGTTAGAGGGCCAATCTTTAGCCCTCTAAAACTAGCTCCCACTATCGTGTCTATAAAACATTAAATATCGTCCTTCATGTCTAATAACTAGAAATTATACATTAACAAGTTATACAGATATTCAATATTTCTTTCCAGAATTATCGAGTGTTATATTATTATGTCTGTCTGGTGTAACCCAATCCACAAGTGAATCATTATAAAAAATGTGAATATTCTACGATTTTTTATCTGAAGTTTCAGTTTGTTTGTAATTAAGCACAAAGCTACACAATGTGTTCTGTGTGCTCTGCCCACCACGGGTATCGAAACCCGGATTCTAGCGTTGTAAGTCCGCAGACATGCCGCTGTGCCACTGGGGGGGGGGCACTGAAGTTTCTGATGTCCTTTCAAAGAGGCATTATGTTATATCTAACATTTAAAATGTAGATCTGTTCAAAACACAATGTAGTCAAGAAAAAATGAAATTAAAATTCCATTTGACTTTTGTCCAAACAGACGTTACTTCGATGTAACAGTTGATTTTTATTTAGACACAATTTCAGAGCTTAACATCTCGACTGGTTAGAAATTTGAAGATTTGAAAACCAAGCATACTATACATATCGAATACTTGATAATTATTTTACCAGTTCTTTAATTAATTACATTTTGTCAAGTAACATTGGAATCAGAATACAAGCATGGAAGTATACAAACAAAAAAAGAAAGCCAAATAAATAAACCCCCATGTCTCCCTTGTGGAAGCCATATATAAACATAAGTTTCTGTCACCCATACATAATATTAGGAAACCTAACGTAGATGAACTTAGATCAACATGTACATGAAGACATATATCTTAATATTCAAATAGGCTACACCAGAGAAGAAGTAATATCGTAGACTTGTTTGTTTGTTTGTTTTAAATTTCGCGCAAAGCTAGACGAGGGCTATCTGCGCTAGCCGTCCCTAATTTAGCAGTGTAAGACTAGAGGGAAGGCAGCTAGTCACCACCACCCACCGCCAACTCTTGGGCTACTCTTTTACCAACGAATAGTGGGACTGACCATCACATTATAACAATCCCACGACTGAAAGGGCGAGCATATTTGGTGTGATGGGGATTCGAACTCGCGACCCGCAGATTGCGAATTTCGTAGACAAAAACTGATGTATATATATTATTAAAGAGGCCAACATGTCTCCGCCACGCAATCCCAGCATGGTGAATTTTGACACCAGAAAAATTGTGAAAAAATACAGAAAGAGCGAAAACTGTCTATATCACTACTTGGGACCTGCAAGAATGTATTTTTGTACCAAATCCCATGTAACTTGGTTGACATACACATGAAGAATTCACGAAAACCCCAAATTTGTATCTTTTCTCTCTTAAAAATTGAGCAAAAGACAAAAATTCCAAAATTGTCTACATCTCTGTTTGGGACCTGCAAAGAGTATCTTTGTACCAAAACTCCATCTAAACTGGTCGAAAAAAGATTAAGTAATTGACCAAAACTCCATCTAAACTGTGAAAAAAAAGATTAAGTAATTGACCAAAACTCCAGAAATTGTGGGTTAATTTAACCTTTTAACCCCATAAAACGACCAAAAATTGGCATACCACACATTTTTGTATGTTTATGTATGGGACCCATGAGAAAGTATCTTTGTACCAAATCTCATGTAAATTGGCTGAAATAAGGCGGAGTAATTGTCAAAACATCCTAAAATTATTTTGTTATGACCATCATTTTTCATGTAAATAGGTCAAAATATGGCCAAGTAATTGATCAAAACCCCCAAAATTTTACATTTTGTGAGCTCTGACCCCCCTAAAAGGACTCAAAATAAGCAAATCTAACTTTATGCCTGTCAGTGTGTTGAGCGCATAAAAATCTATACTCGTGCCAATTTTCATCTTGATTGCCGTAAATATGACCATTCAGGAGTCAAAAATATACATATTTTGGGTTATTTGACCTTTCACCCCATAGAATCCTTAAAAAAAGACTTTAATAAAAAATAAAAAAACTTATCTGGGCGTATTGGACCAAGATATAACCCTACCAAGTTTCAAGTCAATCCGCCGAGAAATAAAAGAATGGTGTTTAATTGAAAAGTGTTTGGAATAAGAAGAAACAACAGAAAAATAGTGTCTCTGAGTGAGACATAAAAAAATACATATTGCTAGTGACTGCAAGCTTCACTGCAGAGCAAATACGTTAACCACCAGGCTATACCTGCAAGGACTTATGAGCATAAAAAGTGCCTATATTTCAAACTGAACACATCAATACTACTATATGTTTATTTGCAAATTTTTGTTACGTTTGAATTAAGCTTATAAGAAATCGAACTCCTCTAGCTGCCACGGTGTGTTAGTGTTAAACCGATTAGGCCTACAGCTTAAAACTTCATAGCTTTTCTTATCACTGGCATTTTGTGGTGTTAATTATTTACTCGAGCGTATTAAATGATTGCTTCCAAACTTACAAGGATTCAAAATTGTGTTGTAGTTCGTAATTAACATACAATTACCTTTCGTGTAACTGTTAGGCTAACTGATTAGTTACAAGGCGAGCTCGATCTTCAATGGCCACCACTAAGGAATCTTTGAGTTATTAACCATGTTTCTATAGAAAAACATTATATCTATGCATTTATATAGAAACATGGTTAAAAATCTTTTACTCAATCGATTGTTACGTAATGAAATTTGTTTTAAGGTTTGAACAAAAATGTTAAACACTTAAACAGTAAATGACATGTTTACTAATAGGTCAGGGAGTTAATGATAAGTAAACGGTAAAATCTGTGATGTATAACATAAAAACAAACAGAAAGTGTGAAAAAAGATGGCTTAAAGAATCACAACTAAACAAGGGTAGTATGATATGTAAAGAATCAATTAGTGAAAAGATGAAATGTATGAGGTAAAGCAGCAAATGGTATAAGGTGTAAGACATAATCACTGGAAAATATGATGTATATCAAACCTAAAAGTGAAGGGTGCCACATGCGAGATCCGAAGATGTAAAATTATAGCATGTAAGGAACCAAACGGCGTAATGTTAGTATCCGTCAAGGAGGTGTGTAAAATACAAGACATCGCAGAATATACGTTATTTAAAAAGTGAGAGCAGTCGCGTCCGTACATCAAATAATATGAATTTTATCTAAACAAACATACAGATTCAGGTGTTTGGTAAGTTGAATTGGATGAATTTCACCCTGTACTGTGATCCAAAATCAACAACTGCTAGTTCGAACTTTCTGATTACAGGTTCAAAATGGAACATTGAAAATTTATTTACCAGCTGTAGCAAAAGCAGACCTAGAACACTTGTTTTAATGCTGTTCTTGTTATTGATAATCATTAGTGACCTAGTTAGTGTTCCATACTTTAGTTTTCATAAGGCATCGATTCACGTCCTACGCTCTAGCGTATAGCAATTGCATTAATGTTGCCACTTCCCAGATATGGTATAATTTAATTTTAACGAATGTGAGTTAAGTTACCATAACTACCGTAAAAAAGTAATACATCAGAGTTTGTTTGTTTGTTTTGAATTTCGCGCAAAGCTACACGAGAGCTATCTGCGCTATCCGTCCCTAATTTAGCAGTGTAAGACTAGAGGGAAGGTAGCTAGTCATCACCACCCACCGCCAACTCTTGGGCTACTTTTTTACCAACGAATAATGGGATTGACCGTCACATTATAACGCCCCCGCGACCCACAGATAGCGAGTCTAGCTCTCTAACCACCTGGCCATGCCGGGCCAACATCAGAGTAAACTTACAAACTCATTAGCTGCTTACATTGGCTTTCATTATTAAACATATTCTTAATTACTTCGTGTGATATTATGACGTCAGGTAACAATGAATAATTTGAAATATTTTATAGCATAATGTCAAACAATTTTGAAATATTCACTAGTCCTTGAAGTACATGTAAAAAGGTATCAAAAGAGACTATTGTTAACAATTATTATGCAAAAATTTTATTTTATTTTTAACATTCTTGTATTTATTCTAAACCATAATTATTAGATCGGTTTGTCTTGATTTGTTGAATCTTGGCGTTACACCACTGCATTAATCATGAACGTTCATCTCTTTTTATAAATATAGAGATATAAAAATCAGAATTTTTGTTTTAACTTACCAGAATCCTTCCGGTCGTACTTTGCCCAGATATTAGTTCTCCTGCCCAGTCCTTTGCTTCTGTCATAAAACCAATCTCGTTGAGTTGGTTGTCTTTGTCTCCTTGATGGTGGGGGTCTCTCTTCGGCTGCTGCTGTTGTTTCACCACACTCTGACTGTAAGAGGCAGAGGACTTTTCTTTGCGACAGCAAAGAAAGGCAAATGCTCGCCATAGTAAAATAATTATCAGCCCTGAGAGAAAAGTAAAGATACTTGACAAGAGAAAACACCACCATTTTCTTTCCTTCAGGCATTCTTCGTCTGGATCGAGCGTGGGCACCATGTCCGTGCCCGCTGCTGTACTGCCGCCAAAGCTCATTGCTGAGGATACTCAGCTAAGCCTTGTTACATCAGAGTCTGTTTCAGGGTACTGTGAGAAGATGGATTCATCACAGCTCAAGGAACGAACCGTATTTTGAAGTTTCATTTGAGATATGGCACGTGCCCATCCATGAAGGCCGGAAAGAATAAAGAATTAAAAAATGTTCCTCTCTTTTTTTAAACTTCGTATCGAAGAATCAAAGGAAACTAACTTTTAGACAGCTGTGACGTTTCTAACTAATATGGTCTGATTACATTTTTAATAAGGGATATAATCAAGCATGTTCTTTAGAAGGAAACTTAATATACTTTAGTTGTTCATTTCACTAACGAAAAATCTTTTGTAGAAAGGTAATGAGCTGGTTATAATGCATACCTTGCAACAGCTCGTCAACTGTTGTCTGTTTCATTCGCTACAGTCTGGTCTGTGATCTCTCCCAGTAGAAACTTGCTCAAGTCAACACGGTGCGAAAACCATTCCGAGGAGGACTTGCGCATGCGTTATAACTATATTAAACGAACAGCGGATTGTTTCCATGACTTAATAAAGATTTTTGCGCTACCACCGTTTTGTTTTTATCCATCTCTCTGTCTGTCTATTTGGAATTAAACTAGTACAATCGGAAAGGGTTTGTGTTAGAGATAATATTTAATTAGTTTACTTAGTGCCGACTTTCTTCGTGGCTTTTTATTTTGGTACTGTAGATCGATGGACATGCCAAGTCTCTTATCTATTTGAATGAAATGAAATTGAGTCCTGAATGAAACCCGTGACCAAATTTTTCTAGGTTTAGCACAAAAGCTTTATGTGGATACTGTAGTTCTCGTGTCGTCGTACTGCACATGCGTGTTACATAGAGACAATCGATACGAAAGCAGGGAGGGAGAGAGAGAGAGAGACAGCGATGGAGACATACAGATGTAGCCCATACAGATAAAAATCAAGAGAGAGACATGGAGAGGAAGGTGAGGAAAGAGACAGATGAATAAAAAAACAGAGGTGGAGACAGGGAGACGAGTAAGACAGGCATCAAGCTAAATAGATAGGCTGATACACAAAGAGGCAGATAGATAAAGATATAAAAGTAATCAGACAGGCAGGCAGATAGACATACAGATACATAGATAGATTGATTGTGGTTGAAAAACAATCAACATATTTTTCTAGTGCTGAAAGGAACCTAAATTATATATATATTTCACCCATTTTTTTATTTAGCTACGTTAAACACCCTTGATAGTTCATCATTCTGTCAAAGAGACAAACCATTCCTGTATAAATGGTTCTATACACTTTACGATCTAACACAGTTCACCGATATATTATTAGTTTAGGCAGTTTCTGAGCAGTAGAGTGAAGCCAGGAGATATTCAAGGTCAAGAACAAGGTAGTGTGGAGTCTCTTGTAGTAATGTAATTGGAGTGTAAAGTACAATCACTGTATATATATATATATAGTTCTGGATCCAATTATTGTAGAAAACGAAATTACTTTTTTTTTCTACTGTGGTAGGCCAGCTCTGAAACACAACCACAGAAGGTTTGGTCTGAGTGGATTTAACATGTTTTTAAGAGTGTTAGACTTTTACAATTATTGTTTTTTAATACTAAAAGGTCGTCACCTAACGTAACTCATAAAATGACGATGAATAATCTGATCCTTCAAATATACCCCCACTTGCTTCAAGTACTGATATTTTTAGTTTAGAAAAGAACTGTACACTAAATGCTGCGCCCCTCAGTGGCCCAGCGGTATATCTGCGGACTTACAATGCTAGAATCCTTGTTTCGATACCCGTGGTGGGCAGAGCACAGATAGCCCATTGTGTAGCTTTGTGCTTAACTTCAAGCAAACAAACAAAATGCTGCAATCTATGGTCAACGCAGAACTGTACGCTTATATCAAACTGGTATGTGTGCTAAAAACAGAACTGTACATTGAATACTAATATGTTTCGTTAGAATAGCACTGTACATAAATACAGATGTACTTGGTTGGAAGGGAAATGGATTTTGAATATTGGTGTTTATGGTTAGCAGAGAACTATCAATCAAATACCGATAATTGGCCGATAGACAATTTTCCATCAGGTATTGTATTTGCTTGGATAGACATGACTATCCAATTATTGATTATGTTTGGCTGATCGCAAAAGCAGAAAAAGCTAATATGTTAATTAACAAATATTAGTAAATTTAATTATAATTTGTTGCCTAGCAGAAATTAGTTCACCAAATAATGGTATATTTATTTAGCACAGAATTCTACCACAACTACTGAAAGGTTCGGTTAGAAAAGAACTGCTCGTTAATGAACATTTATAGAAGTTTTTAAAATTTATTAAATCATATACAGTAGTTGGTGTTCGTGCTTATTCTAATTATTGCATCGATGAAATTATATAAAGTTAGCTCAATTTGCAACGTTGTTTTGTCAGCAATATACGACCTACTCTTTTCTCACGCTCACGTATGCCGAATACCCAAAAATGTTCTTCATGTGTTCTCGTAATTAGTGAATCTGTGACGTCACAGGCGTGAGACTCTCCGAGGATCAACCTGTGATAATTATTTCTACTGTCAATATGTTTGCTAACTTGTTTTGTCGATCGTCCTTTCTTAAAGGAGCTTTCGATAAAAGACGCTGTACCGAGGTACGAAATCTGGCGTTTCGTCTATTTGTTATTTACCAAAGATCAGGAAACAGATTATAACTGTATGATATTTATTAATGCAATATTTAGAAACATTTTGTAACTATTTTCGAAAACAGTTGTGCGTGTTTACATTATTCTTCCAGAGCACGAGAAATGCTACGTCAATTTAAAGGATCCTGTTCGCTCCATTTTCCTTTTTTTTTCTCAGAATAGGATAACTCCTTGTAATATTCATTTATTTCCCCGCCGTGTCTGTCATTTGTTTCTCCAGATCCTGATGTAGTTTAATGATATTATAATCGAAATTGATATCCATTATTAATCAGAGATGTAGGTAAAATATTAAATCAAAATAAATGTATTCCATGGAGGTTTTGGTACAATATATAGTGGGTTATATTGGCGTAATGTCAGATTGTCAAGAACGTCACCAGATCACGTGAGTAGAAGTAACAGAATAAGACAAAGAACTAAGTAAAAAACGTCGTTTATTTGCCCTTTAAATTATAATATATTTTAACATAAATTTCTCTAAATCAAAATAAGAACAAATACTGAAATATACGTGTAGTATATAAAACAGGATTAAAAGTAAGAACTTTAGAAAAAAATACTAGTATATTTGTTTATAAAAACTTGTAAACCAACTGAAAAGGTATCTGCCGAATACCAATAATTCGGTTAGCAGAGGAAAACACATTAATTAACCAGTTACCGATTTTATCAGCAGCACTGTTATTATTAAAATGATTTTTTTAATTTTTAACAGTCTAAGTTTGTACGATTGGTTAGCAGGTAATTAAATTTATTAAATATGATTGTTATATCAGCAAATATCTATTTATCAATCATAAATGTATTTGGCCAAGAACTGTTTTCCAACTGCAAATGTGTTTGGTTAGAATACCAATATCAATATTTGTAGGCAACAATGAACTATAATTCTAGAAACAAATATGTCGGATTACCAAAGAACTGTACACTGAGCCCTCATTAAACTTTCGGCAGATACGTTTGTTGTCTTGCATATGCTGAAAAATATGCTATTAATTTTATCATAAACGATTTCCCAACAAGTTCTATACCTTACATAACGCAAGAAAATTACATAAAAAAATTAATGTTAATATGGGTTAAGTACACTTTTTAAAATGGAATTGTTTTGGATTTAAAGGGTTCCAGCTTTTAAAAAAATAATATTGAATTTGGTTAGGTAAACTGCCTTTGAAGATGATTCATCATATCGTTCTCCTTGTCGCTATTGATTTTGGTTAATAAGATACGGTTTGTTTGTTTGTTTGTTTTGAATTTCGCGTTGGATTGAATTGCGCATAATATAAACATTCCTTTCAATAAGTACAGATTAAAAATTCAATATTTTTATTAAATTACTCAATGTTATTGAAACATGTTAAGATTTATTTGTTTTTTCAAGTATTAGCAGTTTATTGTTAATAAACACATTTTTTATGTAATTTTTATAATAGGTATTTGTAGGTTGTTGGTTTGTTCATAATTTTCGCATAAAGCTATACAAGGGCTATCTACGTTAGCCGTTCCTAATTTTGAATTGATAGATAAGAGGGAAGACAGCTAGACAACAATATCTACCACCAACCATTATCTAATTGATTAGTGGGGTGGAAACACCACTCTCAAGTTTAAACCCCCTCCCAAAATTGGAGGTTTTTTTCCCTAACGGGACGCGAGCCTTGGATTCTCAGGCTCACAGTAATGACATGCTAACCACACGACTACATCTGGCTCTTTATGGAAACAGGCATGTCTAAATATTGTGTTTTCAACCATTATTGATCTCATGTTAAAGTTGTTCCTGGTACGCTAACCACACTCGACCCTTCCAAGCTTGAAGTAAAAAACAACAACACTAAGATAAAAAAATGACGTTGTACTGAACTGTTGAAAATAGCGTGAAGTGGAATATGTAATATTGTACTAAATTCTTTGAATGTTTGGTATATGGTATATTCACACGACTACATCTGGCTCTTCATGGAAACAGGCATGTCTAAATATTGTGTTTTCAACCATTATTGATCTCGTAATAAAGTTGTTCCTGGTACGCTAACCACACTCGACCTTTCCTAGCTTGAAGTAAAAAACAACAACACTAAGATAAAAAAATGACGTTGTACCGAACTGTTGAAAATAGCGTGAAGTGGAATATGTAATATTGTACTAAATTCTTGGAATGTTTGGTATATGGTATATTATTTCAATAATAAACGGTAATGTATTCCGTATTTAAACAGAAAACTTAGCTTTATACTTCTACAAGAGACCATATAACTGCTTAGCTAATAATGACTTGTATAAAACTGTCCCTTCATTTGAAAGCCTAAGTAGACGCAAGCTAAACATGGTTATTCAAGGAAGGGGTACTTGAATACGTATTTGTTTGTAATTAAGCACAAACCTACACAATGGGCTATCTGTGTTCTGCTCACCACGGGTATAGAAACCCGGATTCTAGCGTTGTAAGTCCACAGACATGCCGCTATGCCACTGGGGGCGGTACTTGAAGTAATTAGAAGACTGAACAACCTTTTCTCTTCGTTCATACTGAAAAAGCTAAATACGTTGGTTGATGCGTGGTTAAAAAAAACCTACCTTTTGCTTCTTGTTTGTTTGTTTTTGAATTTCGCGCAAAGCTACACGAGGGCTATCTGCACTAGCCGTCCCTAATTTAGCAGCGTAAGACTAGAGGGAAGGCAGCTAGTCATCACCACCCACCGCCAACTCTTGGGCTACTATTTTACCAACGAATAGTGGGATTGACCGTCACATTAGCCCCCACGGCTGAAAGGGCGAGCATGTTTGGTAGGAGAGGGATTCGAACCCGCGACCCTCAGATTGGGAGTCGAGTGCCTTAACCACCTGGCCTTTTGCTTCTTTAGGCGATATCTACTGTGATCAAAATATGCCAAAAAATGGTGAAACCTAATAAAGTATCTTTAACTGCTCATAACATTTTGAACTGGTCGTGGGTCTTCTTTTAAAAACCTAGATGTGTTATGGATTCCCGGCTCATGCCATATATTTTCCTTCACAGGACTTTGCTGAAGAAGAAAGTAGACTAGTAACCGAATGGTATAATAATAGTAATAATAAATAATTGTTTTGTAATTACACTTGGGTGGTCGTATAGGTTAGTAACCATGACAATGATTAATATCCGATGATATAAACGCTATTGGGTTGGTGAAACCTGTATGATTGGCAAACACAGCGCACTTCAACTCATCGTGTTATGAAATCAGTTAGTTAATGCAAAGCGAAAGTTAATTTTTGATATTGAATCTTCTTCTTTAATTAATGTTCTTTAATCGTTGCGTTTATCGTTTTATAGACGATTCATGGCAGCATTGCTTTTCTCGACCAGTTTGAACGATTCGCAAGGTCTACTAACATTGTATTTTCCCCTTTGAACATGTACTGCATGTTATTTTTTATTTTGAACGTCCCATGGTTTATTAGCATTGTATTTTTCAATTTGAAAATGCATTGAATGTGTGTTTTTTCTTTCTCAGCATGAACGCCCCAAGGTCTACTAACACTGCATTTTTCAGCTTGAACGACTTATATTGAATGTTTGTTTTTTGTTTCTCAGCATGAACGCCCCAAGGTCTACTAACACTGCATTTTTCACTTGAACGACTTATATTGAATGTTTGTTTTTTGTTTCTCAGCATGAACGCCCCAAAGTCTACTAACACTGCATTTTTCACCTTGAACGACTTATATTGAATGTTTGTTTTTTGTTTCTCAGCATGAACGCCCCAAGGTCTACTAACACTGCTATTTTTCAACTTGAACGACTT
>NW_013665611.1:1098876-1116983 GCF_000517525.1 Limulus polyphemus
GCATGAACGCCCCAAGGTCTACTAACACTGCATTTTTCACCTTGAACGACTCATATTGAATGTTTGTTTTTTGTTTCTCAGCATGAACGCCCCAAGGTCTACTAACACTGCATTTTTCACCTTGAACGACTTATATTGAATGTTTGTTTTTTGTTTCTAAGCATAAACGCCCAAAGGTCTACTAACACTGCATTTTTCAGTTTGAACGACTTATATTGAATGTTTGTTTTTTGTTACTAAGCATGAACGCCCAAAGGTCTACTTACACAGCATTTTTCAGTTTGAACGACGTATATTGAATATTAATTATATGTTTCTCAGTATAAACAATTTGCAGTCTACTAGCTTTGCGGTTTTTTATATTTTGAACGACATGTATTAAATATTAGTTTAGCGTGGGGTTATAAGGTCTGCGGTTATAAGTTTGAACGATTCCTACGGTAAAAAATAGCATTGTTTTTCAAAACTTAAATTATAATAAGTTTAATATGATCTTCTTATTCAAACATTTCGAACGGAATGTCTAAACATCTGAAACGAAGACTAAGTGAGTCTATGTTCGAATGTTTAATGAAGCTAATATGTGATCTACTCCTCGGGTTATGTATATAACATATTATTGTGTGTGTGTGTATATAATTAGTTTTTCTTTAACCTTTGTGTCTATAAAGTTTGTACCACATAGTGAGTTAATTAGATATAAGTGGAAATTAAAATTTGTTTGTCATTCCTGATTTTCTATAAATTTTGTGCGCTAATTTTCAGTGACCTATAGAAATATACTAATTCAAGAGCTACACGTGCCGTTAATAGCCTCAGACTAGGTGAATACCGAGCTATATTTTCTATTACTGTTATTAATAACCTTGGAGTTAACAAATCAGCAGCGTTTAGTGGTGTGTTTGACAGTATCCAACAGACAGGAAGAAATACTTCTGCAACTTTATTAACTCAGAAGACTATCACAAGCTTGTAAACCAACTTCGGCCTTCCGAGATTCTTATAACTTCTCTCGGTATGCACCACACGTCTCTTTTTATTCATTTTAATCAACAACCGTTGATGTTTCTACTCAGTTGATTGCGTGTCTGACATTTTAAGAAGTTATTCCCAAGAGTATTTTCAGTCCACACCAAGGCAGTAAGCTGCACCATCAGAGTACTTACAGAATCTCTTTGTACATAGCGTAGCTCGGAACTTTGTTTTTCAGACTGTCCAAAGAGAGGGTTTGAAAAATCGAAATAAATGCAATGTTGAGGCACCGCATAGAAGTAGACTTATAGAACTACCGTGGATTGAATTCTGAAAGTTTTTATTTCACGCAATTTCGGTACAAGAAGTAACAGGTTAACTAATGGGCCGCTAACATTTTTAGCCGCGGCAAAATGGCTCATAGAACGGCTCTGAGTGTTTTTGTATTATTTTTTTTTCAAGTACAAACTTTTAGCTCATAGCTCCGTTATCTCTTGACCGATTTGGGACTTAATTACAGCTTTAGACTCAAGAGGTCAAACTCTTTCGACTGAAGTATTTGACCACACCCAAGGTCTCCTAGATTACTTCACTCTAATCCTGCCTAAAATAATTTAAATATGAGGGTAGCTGGTAAAGATCCTGATGAGTAATAAAATCGAATCGGATATACGCGCGCCCCACGCTTGGTATTGCTGATGCACAAAAATATAGCTAATAAAAAGAGAAAAGCAACGTTTCATAGATTAATTTACTCAAATCTTACCTAAAAGAATTTCAAGTGCCTCGGCTATTGAGGATTCTCTCTTGTATAAATATATCATTCAACTTAGTAAAAGATCATTGTTTATGGTAAACTAGATTTGCATCCAAAAGTACAATAGTAGCATTGTTAAAGTAGTTCGTGCATGTGTAGTAATACACCAAAAAATTCCTGTGTGTGTATGAAAACACATATTCTGAAACCCTGTACAATTCTCAAACAAAGAACAAACAAGTAATGAATAAGGTCTTTATTTAGGAATATGTAAATTATTTAATAGAATTTCTTGGTAAATTAAAAAGAGAAAATTCCTATGTTTTATATAATTTCCAAATTATGTTGGTTTTTTTGCTATTTGTGCATAAATATAATACTAACAAATTTTGTATTATTATTTGCTTGCAAGTAGTAAGACAGAACTGTTACGAATGGTGTCACTGATAATGAAAGTTATATCAATAATGGTTAAAATGTTAATTGTTGAATGAGTTTATTAAGAAAAGTTACAAGTGCAAATTATATATTGTTCTCTTTAATGTACACATGTGTCATCGACTTCTTTTATTAGAGTTCTCTGTTACTAAACGTTAAGCTCTGTGAAAGTATCTTAGCATAATATACTTCACAAAGATCCATGAAGATGTCAAATGGTATCGTGAAACATTGAAGAGTCAGTTAATCAGCACCTACTGATCATAGTGTATTTCACAAACATATTCATGAAGATATTAAGTAGTATCTTGAAACAAATAGAATGAAGAGTCAGATAATCAGTATCTTCGTATCATAATAGAATAAATTGAAAAAACAAATTAAAATTTTAACGGAAAGTAGGGATCGTTGGTTGTTCGTAGAATTGCTATAAGAAGTATCCAAAACAAATATAAATGCTGCAATAACAATTAAACAAACAAGTAAAGTGATACTAGCAAGATAGATTTTAAAACGATTTTCAATCCCTACTTTGACTGGCAACGTTAGACTGCTTCATATAGCTATAGGGATCACAATGCTAACCAATGGCAACTTTAGACTGCTTTATTTAGCTATAGGGATCACAATGATAACCAAAGTAGGGATTGAAATCATTTTACTTGTTTGTGTAATTTTTATTGCAGCATTTATATTTGTTTTGGATACTTCTTATAGTAATTTTACGAACAACCAACGATCCCTACTTTCCGTTAAAATTTTAATTATTTTTCATATATATTTGTTGAGTTTTCATATCTCCATGTAATGGACACAACATCTATAATCTTTCAGTGTAGCCATATCTCTGATAGCTATAACTTTTACATTAACTAAAACCACAATATAAAATTTGTAAAATGTAATCCTTACTTTGGCCTACAGATAAGTGTATAAAGCTGGCAAGACAGAGATTAAATTTTATAAATTTGTGAATGTGGTTTTAATTCTTGTTTCATTATTTTTTGTAGCAGGATCCGTACTTCATTTTAACATTCATAATTTTTAATACTCGTGTTTGTTTAATTTTTATTTTATACCTGTATAAAGTATATACTTTGCCTTTAGAAACTGTCGCGTGTCTATCCATTTGTTGGGTTGAATTGGATTTAAAATATATTTAAGTACGTACATTACATAGTTACCGTTTACAAAAAAAATCGGAATATCAAAAGCGGATACCCACAGACCATTCATTTAAGCTGGAGAAATCATGTAGCGATAGTTCGATCCGTCTAGGGGCTAGCCCCGCTGACGTACGTGATCAGGTAGGTAGTACAGAAAAAAGTTGCTGTTTTAGAAAATTTTGAATTGTTAAACCGGAAATGTTAACGATTTTTTTAGCGTATTATTCGTATATATGCGCAAAATATATCGTAACCAATACTTTGAATGGTCTGTTTTTCGCTTAGAAATTCAATAGGGTGGTTTTTCGGCGCGTGAATTATTTGCAAACCTTATCGATCCTTACTATTAAGTACTACCGTACTTTATAATATTTCACAAACATATCCATGAAGATATTAAGTAATATATTGAAACAATTAACAGTCAGTTAATTAGTACTTTCGTATCATAATATATTTCACAAACATATACATGAAGACGTTAAACAGTATCTTGAAACAATTAATCGTCAGTTAATTAGCACTTTCGTATCAAAAAATACTTCACAAACATATACATGAAGACGTTAAACAGTATCTTGAAACAATTAATCGTCAGTTAATTAGCACTTTCGTATCAAAAAATACTTCACAAACATACACATGAAGACGTTAAACAGTATCTTGAAACAATTAATCGTCAGTTAATTAGCACTTTCATATCAAAAAATACTTCACAAACATATCCATGAAGATATTAAGTAATGTATTGAAACAATTAACAGTCAGTTAATTAGCACTTTCGTATCAAAAAATACTTCACAAACATATACATGAAGACGTTAAACAGTATCTTGAAACAATTAATCGTCAGTTAATTAGCACTTTCGTATCAAAAATACTAAATACTTCACAAACATATCCATGAAGATATTAAGTAATGTATTGAAACAATTAACAGTCAGTTAATTAGTACCTTCGTATCATAATATATTTCACAAACATATCCATGAAAATGTCGAATAGCATCTTGAAACATTGAAAAAACGGCTAGTTAGTACTTACTTATATTTGCAAACACGTGACTTTTTAAAACACTGTGTGCATATTGTGTAATTTTGGAAAAAAGTTTGATAGTTCACAAAAACATGAGAATAATATTCGTGATAAGTTAAAACCAACAGGAGTGAGGACTGGAGTTACATCACTCCAAAATACATTATTCAGATTCAAATTGAAATTTATTTATTTGTTTATTCACTTCGGTTACCTGTTAATGGTCGCTTGGAAACCTACTTGAGCTTAATTTAAATTTTTCCTTATAATTACACATCACCGCACCATGTCTTTACCTCATAAATTTGTTTGTACCAATTTGTTTACTCGCCTTACATACATAGTCATATCTCCCATACTCCTTATACATGCCAAATACACTTATTCATATACCTCACTTAATTCTACTTCAATACTTTACAGATACATCATACTATATAAAAGCCTTTGCATTTTTCACGGGCATATTTTGCAAAGTGGATATGGTGTTTTGCTAGACTCCATGTGCTTGTTTCAAGCCATTGCCGTAAATGTTTTAATACATTTGAAATACTGTGTTCGCTTACAACCACCATTTGTAATAGTTTGAGTAAGAATAATTCATATAAATAATCCGTTTTCATCTCGAAGCATCAATGATAAAATTGGTATTTTGTTAGTCGTTATCGTTGTATATCATACTATAAGACCATGTAGAAGGACCTATAGTGTAGATTTTACTGTAATTTAAACATAATAATAGAATTTCCATTTCCGGTGAAACGAATAAATATTTGTAAAAACATCATTTGTCATTTTGACAAAGATGTAAAAATAGAAACATCGATCAAAAATCGAATTGTCTCTTAGTTCCTACCTCCACGCAGTTTGATATTACATGGCTTATGTTTGAAGAAAGGCCCGGCATGGCCAGGTGGTTACGGTACTCGACTCGTAATCTGAGGATCGCGGGTTCGAATCCCCGTCCCACCAAACATGCTCGCCCTTTCAGCCGTGGGGGCGTTATAATGTGACGGTCAATCCCACTATTCGTTGGTAAAAGAGTAGCCATAGAGATGGCGGTGGGTGGTGATGACTAGCTGCCTTCCTTCTGCTAAATTAGGGATGGCTAGCGCAAAATTCAAAACTTTGCGCGAAATTCAAAACAAACAAACAAACGTTTGATAAGAAATTCTTAATAAATATTTTTAGGTTGGTTAGAAATCCATCTCCTTGATTACTGTTAAGTTTCTCAGTCATTAGAATATCGTGAAATGAAACAATCTTTCCCATACTATTAGGTTATTTATAAATGTTTTGTATTCTAGGAATTGTAGCTTTGGGAATTGTATAAAGTGTCACAGTTTCAGATTTGATGAGTTATACTAACAGTAACATATGTTTCTATGATATTACCTGGCCACACCGTAATCTGGCTCTTGTTTGCTTTGCCTTTTACGTTATTTACAGTTCTTTGTATTGGGAACAATTTATGCACCGGAAGTAGGATACAATAGATCCGTTTTGATATGTTATACAAGCAAACAAAACAATCAACCATAATTAGTCGACGTTATAAAAGTTGTACATATTTTTCATTGGTAGCTCATTTACCATCTGTGACGTCATTCACTAAGCAATATTTCCCATGAGTACGTCACATAGATGTTGAAGAAAAATTAGCAGCCCTTTCCAGTAAATTGTCTACTAGATAACTTCATAAGTATATCGGCTTAGTAGCTTAATAATCCACACATACAATGTCCTTGAAGGATTCAGGAATATAGTTATATTTGATATAAAAATAAGACATTTGCATACTCACAAGTTTAATTGACTTTGCACACATACGCTCACAAAATCTCACCGCAGAAAGTATAGGAGTTATAAAAAACTTTTGAAAAAATTATATTTTTTATTTATTTTGACATAAGAGAATACATTCTTAAAATATGTCATTTTTGAGAAAACTATATGTAGTGGATCAAGATGTAGTGACATTGTTTTCACTGTGACCACATAGATATATATAAAACTTTATATAAAACTATATATATATATATTAGATCAAGATATAGTAACATTGTCTTTCACTGTAATCATATAGATATATGTATAAAACTTTATATAGTGGATCAAGATATAGTAACATTGTTTTTCACTGTGACCATATATATATAAATGAACTGTTATAGACAAAAAATATCCAGATCAGCAACTACTAGTTGTTAAATAAATTAGTTTTTTTCATACCTTTCAAACAAACGAACTTAAAATAAGGAATAGTACACATTATTGTACCATATATGTAAACAAAAAATAATATAAGGGACTGAAAGACCTTAAAATTCATATTCAAACAGTTTTGTAGCTATTTTGGAATATAAATTGCAAAAGAAAAAATAGAAAAGATTTTAACCATTATTTCAATGAAATAATTCTCACGCCTTACTTTTATTATATATATATATATATATATATTGCAGTTATGTATTTCAGCAAAACGTGTTATTTTAATGTTAATTCTACTGGGCCTGGAATGACTTAGCTGACGTGCTTGAACTTTAAATTCGAATATTCGTGGATTCCGGCCCATTGCCGCAAAACCGCTGTTCACATTTGGGGGCTATGGGTGTCCTATAAGAGTAATGGGGTAATTCCCCTATTTGGTCAAATAAGAATAGCCAAAAAGTTGGTGGAGATGTTAGTGAAAGGAAATGTGTTGATTAGGTGCCTTTTCTTTTTGCCTAATTCTGAAATAGAAAGATAACTATACAGATAGCCATAGTGTAGCTTTGCGAATACATGTTTTGGCTTACATGAATTCATTAAAACATTTGACAGAAGACATACTACAATCTATCTATTCCCGAAAGCAGAATGTTTAACACTCATCATGTAAATAATCTAATGAAAGTGAGGTTAAATATATGTCATAAAGAAATGGTGATTTTTTTTTTTAAAGTGAGTAAATTTGACTTTTTGTTTTGTCTGTAGTAACCAAATACTGTATATTTTGTACATAACTAAAAATATATATATTATTGGGTAACCGAATAAATCTACCGAGGTTCGAAAGAAAAATTTGTGTTAATAAGCAAAATAAAATATATTTGAATTATTTAACAGATTTGGAATATTCATTTAGATTTGTATTAGCTAGAAGTAATTGTTTGTCCAAAATAACAAGCTATTGAATTAACTAACAACTATAATCATTATTTATCATCCTTTTATAAACCATAGCTAAAAGAATTGCTGAAAAAATATAAAACTTTGTTGTACTTGCTGTTGTTTTCTTAGTACAAAGCTACACAATGAGCTATCTGTACTATGTCCACCACGAATTTTAGTGTTGTAACTCCGTAAACTTGTATATGAAAGGCTATTACTATTACTATTCAAAATGAAGTTTTCTATTTTCTAGATCATTCAATACTCAAAATGTTTTATTTTTGAAGCAGCTTCAAACACCCAAACACAAGTATCAGACACAATGTCCGCAACACCCGTTGAGATCGCCCAACACTGGTACTCAGTTGACCCTAGCTCAACAGGACCATAGATTCACCCTGGGGGGAGGCACACGTCTACAGGAATTCAAGACCAAAGTGGTGTGTTTCAGTGCCCCAGACACCACTCAACCACCCTCACCTCCCCTTCACAGGTCGCCACACACGGCAAACACATGGGTGGACGTTCAGATCCCAAAGGAGGTAAACTGAAAATACAGAACCTTCACTGGGAGGTTCCTTCACCACGTACAGGAATCCACCTCGAAGGGTTGTTTGGTGAGACGGGGGTTCGAACTCGTGACCCTCAGATTGCGAGTCAAGCGCCCTAACCACGTGGCCATGCCAGCCATCAAAACTATAAGAAAGTCACCTTAAGTGTCTGCTATAAGCAACACAAAAATATCCCATGGCCAAAAAAAGTTAACAACGCTGTTTGGAGGTGCTAAAAATAATTGTGCACCATAAATAAAACAAAATATTATTCGAAGCCCAGTAAATTTGTAAAAGCCTTTGTGGTATAAATAACATTATATACAACACTAAGGCTAAGTAAGTTATCTTTTGATTTCTTAATCGAATTATTTAGAATTGACGAAATATTGTGATATCAGTGATAAAAACTTGGATAGTAGATGAAATAGAGGTAGCAATTCTGCTAATTCTACTTATAGTGAAATTCAAGCCATTAGGCAAAACAAATATTGACCTCAGGACTTTACCAGAAAAACAAATTTCAATTAAAATATCATGAATAAAACATTGCTTTGAAATATATTCTAAAGTTGGTCATCATTTTCTTGACCAATCAACAAAGGTGTTCTGAGAGATTTTTCTTTAACATATTTTTTCTAATTATTTTTTTAAAAGTTAAAAGTGACTTGAAGAATTAACAAAAATATACGATAATTTTAAATAAGAAGAATTCTGTTTTTCCTTCATTACGCTACGTGCGTCTTGCATACTTCGAGTTAACATGTTTTATTTAAAAAGAAAAAAGACGTTTAGCCGCAGTAACCTCCTCTGTAGTTACGGAATTTCTAAAATCAATATAAAGGCAGAAGTACTCGATAAGCGCGCTTGCGCACAACTAGGTATTCGTCAGCTACGTATTGGTGAAGAGGAAAAAGGTCGATTGATATTCCATGAAACCTAACTCTCATGTACACTTTGTCGTCAAAATAATTAGAATTTTTTTTTTTATTAACACTGAGTAATTTATTAAAGAAAACAAATGTCCCTTCAGAAAAAATTGACTAATACCATTTAACTGAGTACTAGTTGGACAAAACAGGGAGTTGCACTAAAGTACACGCGGGAGGAGTTCAGCTCAGAGTCAAGACTTATAATTAAAGGCACCTGTTACTGAAGCAATTCACATATATACTCAGCTTTGACGAACAGTAGCGGTACGTTGTTAGTGCAATCGCTGGAAAATATGGTCTATGTAGATAATACGATCCACATAATTTATGTACCTTCTTATGTGAGTGGAATATGAAATGCAGATAACCAAAGTGCCTATATTTGTGCTTAGAACATTGATTATTAAATTATAAGCGAAGGACGAGATGGTTACGACCACCGTATTAATTTTTATAAAATAAATATAGTATAAAAACGACTAATACATCCGCTTGAGTAAGTGAATGGAATATAACATCAAGACAATCGGTGTATCTAACTGTGTAAGTGGAATATGAAGTTCAAACAATAACTTTAGAAGAAGAACTGGCCATATTTTAGAACTTACAAAATAGTTAATTTCTGCATAGCTAAAACGTCAGCTGAGGAAAATATATAAATACAAATGCTAAAACTTTTAAAAACTCCCACTGATTCATGGATTCTATAACGCCAATGCTTTTGCTTACGTGTAACCCCTTTAATGTAGATTCCTATACGTGAGGAGAGGACCTCTCAGGGAAAATTCTGCCTGTGTAATTGACCTTCTCTAGTATCCTAACATCAGCCCACGAGTTTGTCATGCGTTGTTGTTGTTGTTTGGTGTTTACTGGTGCAAGGCAACTTGGCCATCTGCGCCAAACGAGTAAAAACATCAAGAGTAAAAGGCTAAAAAAGGTAAAAATAATCAGTGTAAAAGGAAACAATGTACAAAAAACAACTAAAGGTTAATTACATCTAAAAAAGGCCAATGGCCTGTAAAAAACTAAAAACATATTCAAGTTGAACAGTGTCATCACTGCCAATGATACTGTCCAATGTCAAAGGTAGGCCTCTATAAAATATATCTCCACGGTGGTGTGGTGGTGTCGAAGCTCATGCTCATAACGACAACACGACAGTAAAATATTGGCAGGTGTGACTTGAGTGTCACAATGGCTGCATATTGGTGGGTTCGAACTAGATAAAAGAAAACGATGAGTTACAAAACTGTGACAAATGCGTAACTGTGCCAAAACAACTTCCTCCTTCTGATCCTTACGGAAACAAGACAGACAAAGAGAAACCGTAGGTTTGATCTGTAAAAGCTTGTTATGACGTTGTTCACCCGAGCCGACTGCCAACTGGTGCGAAGCCGAGCCTTGAATACGGGACCGTAGTCCATATACGGAACAGGCATGGCCGTGATGGCACCAGAGCAGGCAGACTTAGCTGCGGTGTCAGCGAGCCCGTTCCCGCGAATACTAACATGACCATGTATACAGAAAAACTGAATAGAAATGGAAAATAAAGAAAAATGGGCCAGTCGATGTAGAATATCGACGAGAACAGGGTGATAACTAACGTTAAGCGATTCCAGGGCCTGTAGAAAGCTGAGAGAGTCAGTGTAAATACTACAATCAGTGTACTGTTCAGCTTCTACATGATCTAAGGCAAGAGAAGTGGCATACAACTCGGGAGTGAACACAGAAACTGTAAAGGGGATTCTATGAACAACCACCGAGCCAGAACAGACCATGGCAAAACCCACACAGTCATCTGATTTCGAACCATCTGTATAAATGGATACAGAAGAATGGTTCGAAAGATGTTCAGCAAAGAGAAGACGGTACTTCCAGTCGGGAGTATCTGCCTTCCTCAGATGATTGAGAGAGAGGTCACAGTGGGGGTTGGTGACAAGCCATGATGGGATGGGCTGATCAATGTCATCCAATGACAAATCCAATTCAGCCAGCTGCTCCTGAATGTGAAGGCCAAACATAGGAACAGAAGACCATCTGTGACGAAAGAGTATAGCCCAATGAGGGAGGACGACACAAACCCAGAGGGGGTTGTGTCCATTAAAGTCTCCCAAGATTAAAAGGGGGAGATGGCAACTGTTCAACGAGAGCATCAAGGTCCAGTTGATCATAAGTCTCACCAGGAGACAGGTAGAGAGAACAAACAGTGGTAGCATGACCCAAAGAAATACAGATGGCTACAACCTCGAAGGGTGTATTGAGTGACACAGATAAGAAGGGTACATGCTGGTCGAACCCCTACATGCACTCAACCATCACACAACCTGTCATTCTGGTACACAGAAAACTGCCAAAAGGTGACTTTATTGAAAGGTTTCAGAAACTTTTCCTGTAAGGAGAGACATGCGGGATGATAGGAATGAATCAAAGCCTAAATGTTATCAAGATTAGAATGGAAACCACCTCGACAGTTCGACTGTATTAAAGTGGCCATTTTTATTTAGGTGGAGGAAAATTGGGTGAAAAACCCTTTGGTTTACGACCACACCATTTTTCTTTACTAGAAGGAGGTCAATCAACCTCCATGGATCCTGCCCTTGGGCGAGTGGGCAGATTTCTGTCATCAGACTTAGAATCCAGCGACTGAGGACGTGATCAAATGATCGTCCTGCATCTCGAGCCAAAGAAGAAGGATCAGAGGGGATACCAAAGTCAGGTGCCATAGAAGGAGGACCCAGGCAATCACTGGAAGGAATGGTGGGGATAGAGATTGGAGAAGACAGAGACTGGTCAACTCTGTTATCCATAGAGGGCAGAAGACCCCTTATATGACATGCAAAAGACTCGGACGAAGGCACGGAAAGGTCTGTCTGCAATCCCACCATAGCAGTGGAGCGTAGCACAGTGGCATGTGTCCGAGATGGAGTAGAAAACAATATCTTCCGAGCCTCAGAGTAACAAATGTTGTGAACAGTCTTCAAGTGATGTTCCACTTTCTTCTCCATCCACTTATGGCAAGACCTAAAGTAAGATGGGTGGAAACCACTACAGTTAACAGAGTGAGGGTCTAGTTCACACTCATAGGCGTCATGGTCCTTGCCACCATAAAGAGCACATGTCACAGAACCACGACAAGATGTCTTCGAATGACTGAACCACTGACATCTGATATTGTTTGCAATATATGTCTGTACATTACAGTTCAAATAACCTGCCTTGACAGCTAGCAGGTGCAGTGGTGATGTAAACATCAAAATGAGAACACTGGTAGGCAGCATAATTCCTTCTTTACAAGTGGAGATACGTCGCACTGCAGAAACTCCTTGGCTGGAGAAACCAACGAGGATCTCCGACTCTGGGATATTCTTTAAATCCCTCTCAACAATAACTCCTCGTGAGGAATTCAAAGTAGCCTGGGGAGTAGCCTCAATGGGTATATCCCCAATGGCCTTCGAATTCAATGGGAGTTCCCTGTGTTTTGATGTTGATGTTTCCACCAATATCTCCCCAGAACGTAGCTTCTTAACTGACTTTGGAGAACTAGCAAGCCCTACAAATCTCTTTTTAAATGAAAAAGAGAGATATTTGCTCTAAAGGTTTTTTGACAAAGAATGCATGATAATAAAATGAAATAAAGGTGCACAATGGGGTGGAGACTCCTGTTCGGAGCCTTCAAGGCGTTGTCGTTTACCAATGAGAGGAGTTTTTCGATTTTTTTAGGATTTGGGGGATCCATAATAAAAAGAGGAAGATTCAATGCCCACTGACCCTACCCACCGTGGAGTCCTACGAGGGGACGCACTAAAATGCCAAACTAGGACACTGTAGCAACGCCAGGGTTTCGTGAGCACTATACCCAAACACCAGTATTAAACACAATGTCCACAACACCCGTAACGAACGCCCAACACTGGTACTCAGTTGACCCTAGCCCAACAGGACCAGCCAATTGACACTGGAGGGGAGCACTCATCTACAGGAATTCAAGGCCAGAGTGGTGTGTGTGCAGTGCCCCAGACACCACTCAACTACCAGGATCCTCTCCTCCCCTTCACGGGTCGCCACGCGCGGGAAACACGTGGGTGGATGTTTAGATTCCAGTGAAGGTAACTGTAAATATAGAACCTTCCCTGGGAGGTTCCCTAACCACGTACAGGAATCCACCTCGAGGGATGGTGGATCTTAAAACTTCTCTAAGATTTATCTAAAAATAATGTAACAAACACGTTACCACTGTACGAAGATAAATAAAAACACGACGAAAACTCAGTCTGCCTACTAGAAAGGAAAACTACAGAACTTAATATTACTCTTAGCCCCTTTTATTTTAACACGTGTAAGTTTCCAGCACTCTGCTGGTTATTTTCGTATGGTATCATTTTCGACATATTTTACCTCGTGGTTTCACTATGACGTTGGACAGTGTCATTGATGACGATGACATTGTCCAGTTTACGAGCTATATGTCTTTTCAATTATATTTAATTGTTTTAAAATATTCTTTCAAAAAACTAAAACAAGGACATTTTTGACATACATATTTTATTTTGTACTTGCTTCCATATTTTACACTTTGACTGCTTTTTATATGCATCAAAACAAACTGTTTGGTTCAGATAACTTAGTTGTTCTGCGCCATAAAGTCACTCATTCACTCACGAGTAAATGATAATGGATATGGTTAAAATATTTCTACAAGTGGTCGTTTCTCTGTGCAACGAAACAAAAATGTTGAAGATATCCAGTGACCATGAAATGGTTCTATTTTCTTTTTCTCTCTCGCCTATCCCATTACAAACTAAGTGTATATTTACCATGATGCATCTGTATGAAGAACTAGAAGAGTGATAAAGTTCTTAACAATTCATAGTTAATACGATTTAGATTCAAGGCCTTCTTTGTGTCACGTTCAAGAACTATACATTATTTGGGATTACTTTTTCATATCCATATATTATTCTTATCTGATTTTCAAAATATACTGAATTTTTTACTAATCTTTTAGGAGAAGCTCACTGACTAAGTTCCACACAACAAAGACAAAAGTCAATAAATGATCCAGAATGAATGATATTTATCCTAGTAATTTACAAAAACGACACCTTGAGAAACAATTAGAACTTGTATCTAACCTAATGAAGTATTCTCTATTGACAGTGTAGTTTTCTATAGTGAAGTCCATAAGTTTTTTGTTTTTTTTGTGAAGGAATCATTACTTTACTTCTTACTTTGTGTACGCGGTTACACATATAACATCTAGTATTTAACAACATAGAGTTCGGGTGCATTCTTGCGGAAAATTATTATTAGAAGCGAAAAAGGGAAAAATCCTTGCAGTTTATGTTATTACCAACTCATAGTTTGGAAGGCACTTGACATTACTAGTCCAATATCGGAAGTTCGTAGCCTTAGCTTTCATTCCTATATAATGAAATGATGAGGCTGAACACATTAGTGTTCCCCCTCTAGAGAAATTTCGATTTCCCCAAGGAAATCCTCTGCCAAAATAACGTTCTATCATTTCTACCGTTTTTGTAATAAGAAAGTGACTATATGAATTATCAAAGGCTTGTTTGTTTGTTTGTTCTTAGCGCAATGCTACATATTGGGCCATCTGCGATCAGTCCACCTCAGGGAATCGAACCCCGGATATTCTCAAAGGACAAATAATATTCTGTTATTACCACTTCATAAAATGTTATTAATATGTTTTTGTCAGGTATAATTCTATCTACTATAATAACTTTTCGTTATAAAATTTTTGACGTCGTTCCCAGCAGTTACCTGGCCCGGCATGGCCAGGTGGTTAGGGCGCACGACTCGCAATCTGAGGGTCGCGGGTTCGAATCCCCGTCCCACCAAACATGCTCGCCCTTTCAGCCGTGGGGGCGTTATTATATGACGATCAATCCCACTATTCGTTGGTAAAGGAAGTAGCTCAAGAGTTGGTAGTGGGTGGTGATGACTAGCTGCCTTCCCTCTGGTCTTAAACTGCTAAATTAGGGACGGCTAGCGCAGATAGTCCTGGTGTAGCTTTGTGCGAAATTCAAAAACAAACTCAGCAGTTACCAAAGTGCCTTATTGTTATGTAACATAAGAAAATAAATAGTTTAATGAAAAAAAAGGAAAGCTGGACCCTTACGTCTAATAATTCTATATAAAATAAATGTTAAGCTTCTAGGTTCATAGTAAAACTTACTTGACAAGCTTATGGTAGATTGCTTAGAAATAATTATTAAATAGGTACCCTGAAAGCATGTAATTATTACAAAAAACTTACTAAAATAAAACAAGTTTTACCTAGTTTCAGTCTGTCTTATCAAAATGAGCCATCGATGGCTCAGAAATAAGTCTGAGGGCTTATGACGCTAAAAATCTAGCTTCCATATCCGCGGTGGGCAGAGCTCGGACTGCCCATTGTGGAACTTTGAGCTTTAACAACAAACTTATTACAAATGATGTGTTAGTAGTGCTATCTAGTGGTAGTTAAAGTTACTATCACTAATTTTCTGTGTTTGTTTATGTAAATAATTTAGGTGTTTGTGTTCTTATACACTGTTTATTTTTACTTCTAATTTTCTTTTGTAGGCAAGTACCGTTTAGGAAGAGTGGCGTATTAATTAAGTGCTTTTTGATTTTAATATATTGAATAAAATTCACTATATATTAAGATGTTTTTAAAAATAATGTATCTGACACGCCACCACTGCAGAGACAGAAATAAAAAATGTGATTAAAACTGCCTACCTGATAGAAAAACTACAGAACTTACTGTTACCTTTTACTCTTAGTCCTTAATTTTTTAACTCCTCTTGATTCTAACATATCAAAGTTTCCAGCACTCGGCTAATTATTTTTGTATGTTCGAACAAAAGCTATAAAACTAGGTAGTTTTATTATTTGTTTCACGAAGCCTTAGTTTAGAGATTTCCTGTGTCACCTGTTGCAAATATTATTATAACTTTCAATTCCAAAAGTAAAAATCATAAGTATTGCTATGCCCACAATTGTGCTACGGACTGTGGTCAATTAATTCACTCCAAGAGGACTTAACATGTAAATGTGGGAGCATGGGGGCTTAACATGTAAATAGAATACTCACATCAATGAAAATCTGATACCAACTTTCTTATTTCATGGTAACCTGTAAAGGAAAGAACAACTTTTATAAAGTTACCTTATCTCTGTAAGGCTTGCGATGACTTGCTTCATAGTCTTTATACCAGGACTACTTTCATCTTATACCAGGATTACTATCACTTTACACTTTAACTCACGTTATTACAGAACTGTGGTCACACAACACCAAGACTCCTTATCACGTATTTTTGTTGTTAATTTGGAAGTCAACATGACTTCTTGTCCTTTGGCATCGTTTTAAACGATTAATTCTCTTGTCTAACCCTTTTGATAAGACCTTGGTAAAATATCTGTTGTACATCTTTCTAGATCTTTCAATACGAGTACGTTAGGTTTATTTAGCAATATAACTAGAATCAGTATTATGCCAGTCTTGCGTTACTGCTGAAAGAAAAATCACATTTTGGGTTATTAATGAATGCACTCTAGTCTGTGTAATGATGGATAAATCAAGAGAACAGTCACAAAAAAAGAAGAGATTTTGCTGGCTTCTATCCAATCACGATGTGCGATTCCTGAAATTATGTACTGAAACAAAAACAGTCATTGGATTGTGGTAGATTAATTCACTCCATTTATCACATAACAGAAATAACAAAATATGCAGTAATCTAACGTCTCTAATAGAAATAAGTATAATTGTTAGCTAAGGAATATGTTTGTAGTTCTGATGACAATAAAATTGCATTATTTATATCTTCTTAGTTTTAATAGAAACCTGAATTCTGAACCTTAAACAACAAATATTCCTAGCCAAACAAATGAGTAAGTATAACAAACGTAATTTATCGAAGTGCAACGCATTTATTTGTCTAAAAATGCAGTATAATTATGGTTGTTTGTTTGGTGCTTTATGTTGCAAAGTAACTAGGCTATCTGTGCCAAAAAACGTTTTCACTGAAAGTTTTTGATATGTTTTTAAAATGTCTGTTAGACAAAAATATATAGGTTTAATTCTTTCCACTAACAATAGAGGGCGTACGAAACTAAATTTATTTTAATGTTTTGTTGTTAAACGCAATGCTTCAGAATGGTTGGTTGGTTGTTTGGTGTTTTATGGCGCGAAGCAACTAGGTTATCTCCGCCAAACAACCGGTAATAACAGTAAATGTAAAATTGTAGTAAAATGTAAAAATAAAATGAGTTAAAACCAAAATATGTCCAAAAAAGATAAAGGGATTAAATAGAATTAAAAATACCAATTGTTCGTAAAAAAATTAAAATACACTCAGGTTGGACAGTGTCACCATCGCCAATGACACCGTCCAATATCAGGAGTAAACTCCTTACAAAACACGTGTCTAAAATGCTGCCGCCGCTCATGGTCATAATGACTGCTCAACAGTAAAATAAGGGCTATTGTGACTTGAGTGTCACAAAGGCTACACGTTGGTGGATCAGTACCAGATAAAAGAAAACGATGAGTTAAAAAATTTTGACCAATGCGTAGCCTTGCCTGGACAACCTCCTCCTTCAGGTCCTTACGGAAACAAGACGGCCAAAGAGCAACAGAAGGTTTGATCAGGAAAAGCTTTTTATGACGTTGCTCACCCCAAAGCGACTGCCAATTGGCGAGAAGCCGCTTCTTGAATACAAGACAGTAGTCCATGTATGGGACAGACATGACCGTGACGGAGCCAGAGCAGACGGACTTACCTGCGGCGTCAGCGAGCTCGTTTCCACGAATACCGACATGGCCAGGTATCCAGAATAACTGAATGGAAACAGATGATAGAGAGAAATGGGCCTGTCATTGTACAATATCGACGAGAAGAGGAAGAGAACTAACGCTAAACGATTCCAGGGCCAGTAGAGAGCTAAGAGAATCAGTGTATATAGTACAATCATTGTATTGCATAGCTTTTACATGATCCAGGGCAAGAGAAATAGCATACAACTCGGCAATAAACACAGAAACTGTCGATAATTCAGATAACCGAAGAAAAGGTCACAGTCAGGGATG
>NW_013665611.1:1117788-1127720 GCF_000517525.1 Limulus polyphemus
AGGAGCATGTTTGATTCGAGGAACCAAACAAGACGAACATTAACCATCCTTTCTAAGACCTTACAGAGACAGCTAGTCAAAGCGATGGGATGATAATTAGAAGGAATCTTGGGATCTTTCCCGGGTTTAGAGAAAGGGAGGAAAATAGCCTGATGTCAAACATCAGGAAAAACATGCTTCTGACAGATCCTGTTAAAAAGAACCAGAAGAATAGCAAGAGATGCAGGAGAGAGATAGTGCAGCATCTCATGGTGAACATCATCAGGTTTAACCAATGTACTGCCAGACAGATGAAGAGCAAGCTTCAATTCCACCAGTGTAAAGGGGCAATTATATTCATAGCGACGATCAGCCTGAAAGAAAAGAGGTAATCGCTCTGCTCGAGACTTGATAGTCAAGAAGGCGGGAGAATAAACAGAAGGGCTAGATGTACGAGAAAAGATCTTGCCAATAGTATTGGCGAAGCTCTGTACATCAGCAACTATCTGGCCATTGGAGAGCAAGCTGGAAAGGTGATAGGAAGCATACCTCCCAGTGACCTTTCGAATCTTGTCCCATATTATTTTGGATCTGGTGGTATAAGAGATGATTGTAACGAACTTAATCCAATATTCTTTTTGGCTTTGATGTCGAATCTGCCGAACGTGAGCATGGGCCTGATGATAAATTATGTGATCAGAAAGTATCCCAGGCCCGTTTTTGAGCCTTCTGTGCCTCCTGGCAGGGAGGACTCCACCATGGACGAGTATACAGTGGAAAACGTGTCGAGGTCTTAGGAATAGAGTGAGCAGCTGCCTGGACGATACAGTCAGTCACTGGTACTATACAGTCGTCTATTGATGGCAGACAGATGATGGCAGGATCAAGTTCTGAGAGAGTGGCACTCGGGTTGGGAAGCATTGACCATGGCCAATCTCACTCAAAACAATAGGAAAATGATCACAGCCCCGTGGGTCACTGTCAACCCTCCAAAAAAGAGGGAGAAAAGTGAAGGGGAACAGATTGACAGATCAATGGCAGTAGACTGACTAGGTGTATGAAAATGAATATAAGAACCAGTATTGAAAAGAGAAAGGTTGTGATCTGAGAGCGCATGCTCTATGGAACGACCACTCCCATCAATATCAGTACCACCCTAGAGGGGATTGTGTCCATTAAAGTCTTCCATGATTAACAAAAACTGTTCAACGAGAGCATCAAGATCTGATTAGTCATAAATATTTCCAGGAGACAGGTAGAGAGAACAAACAATGATAGTACAACCCAAGGAAACGCGGATGGCTATGACCTCCAATGGTGTTTCGAGTGACATAGAAAAGGTGGGCATATGCTGGTCGACCAACAGTGCCACCCTCCATGCACTCATCTATCACACAATCTTTCATTCCGGTATAAAGAAAACTACTGAAAGGTGACTTTTTCGTCAAGATTCAGGAATGTTTTTTGTAAGAAAAGACACACGGAATAATAGGAATCGATCAAGGCCTTAATGTCATCGAGAGTAGAACGAAAACCTCGACAGTTCTACTGTATCAAACTGGCCATGTTTACGTAGGTGGAGGAGAACTGGGTGGAGAACCCTTCTGTTTACGACCACGCCGCTTTTCTTTAATAGAAAAAGGTCGATCGACCTCCATGAATCTGCCCTTGTTCGAGTGAGTGTATCTCTGTCACTAGACTGAGATCGTGAGCAAATAATCGTTCTGTGTCTTGAGCCAAAGAAATGGACCGAGCAGACACCGAAGGCTGGGTGCAAAGGAGGTGGACCCAGGCAATCACTGGATGGAATGGTGGAGACAGAGATAGGATTAGACATTGACTTGTTAACTCGGTTATCGATTGAGGGCAAAAGACCTTTCACATGATATTAAAAAAGACTCTGACAGAGGCACGGAAAGGTCTGTCTGCACTCCAACCATAGCAGTGGAGTGTATTGTAGCAGCATATGTCCGAGATGGAGTAGGGTACAATACCTTCCAACCCTCAGGGTAAGAAATGTTGTTAACAGTTTTTAAACGCCGAACTTCTTTCTCCTCAACCAACTTAGGGCAAGATCTATAGTAAGAGGGGGTGGGAACCATTACAATTAACACAGTGATGGTTCAGTTCGCACTCGTAGACGTCGTGGTCCTTGCCACCATAAATAGCACACGTCACAGAATCACAACATGATGTCTTCGAATGACTGAACCGCTGACATCTGATATTGTTTGCAATATGTGGCCGTACATTACAGTTCAAATAACCTGCCCTGACAGCAGCAGGTGCACGTGGTAATAATGTAAACGCCAAAATGAGAACATTGGTAGGCAGCATAAGTCCATCTTTACAAATGAAGATACGACACACCACAGAAACTCCTTGGCTGGAGAAACCAACGAGGATCTCCGACTCTGGGATATCCTTCAAATCCCTCTCAACAATAACTCATCGTGAGGAATTCAAAATAGCATGGGGAGTAACCTCAATGGGTATATCCCCAATGGCCTTCGAATTCAATAGGAGGTTACTATGTTTTGGTGTTGATGTTTCCACCAAGATCTCCCCAGAACGTAGCATCTTAACTGACTTTGGAGAACCAGCAAGCCCCTCTAATCCCTTTTTGAATGAAAAAGGGAGAGATTTGGCCTAAAGTTTTTTCTGACAAAGAATACGTGGTAAGAAAACAAGATAAAGGTGCAAAATGGGAAGGAGACTCCTGTTCAGAGTCTTCAAGGCGTGGTCGTTTTCTAATGAGCGGAGTTTTACTATTCTATTTTTATTAAGATTTGGGGGATCCATAATATAAGGAGAAAGTTTCATCAGCCACTGACCTCACCCAACATGGAGTCCTACGAGGGTATGCACTACATTGTCAAACAAGAACACTGCAGCAACGCCAGGGTTTAGTGAGCACTATACACAAACACCAGCATTAGACACAACATCCGTTGAGAACGCCCAACACTGGTATTTAGTTGACTCTAGCCCAACAGAACCAGCCTATTGACTCTGGGGGGCCACCCCAAGGCCACCCGTCTACAGAAATTCAAGGCCAAAGTGATATGTTGCAGTGCCCCAGACACCATTCAAACACCAAGATCCTCTCCTCCCCTTCACGGTTCACCACGCACGACAAACACGTGGGCGGATGTTCAGATCCCAGAGGAGGAAACTGAAAATACAGAACCTTCTCTGGGAGGTCCCCTCACCACGTACATGAATCCACCTCGAGGGGCGGTGTCGGTAAGCTCGTTCCCCAAAATACTGACAGAAAAACTGTATAGAAATGGGTGACAGTGGAAATAGGGCCAGACGTTTGTGAATGTCTAAGAGAACAGGGTGAGAATCCACAGTGAGCGATTTCAGGACCAGTAGAGAGCTACGAAAGTCAGTGTAAATAGTACAGGAAGTGTACTGCTTAGCTTCTATGTGATCTAAGGCAAGAAAAATGGCATAAAACTCGACAGTGAACCCAAAACCTGTAGATGGGATCTTGTGAGAAACTAATGAGACACAACAAATCACGGCAGAGCCCACAACGAGTATCGAAACCCTGTTTTTAGCGTTACAAGCCTACAGCCTTACCGCTGTGTCACTGGGGGCTCATAAATAAGGATGGCTATGATATTATTCAAAATAACCATTGTGATTTGTTTTGAATGCTACTGGTCTTTATATTGCAGTAGTGAAATACGTAAAGCTAAAAAGTAATTTGCACATGCTTAAAATGAATGTAGAAAAATGTTCTATAAAGGCTAGTTAAAAGTTATAACGACGCTTCAAATGCCACAAAGCAATCCTGTCTCGATATGCTGACTTACACTTCTGCTTCTTGTCTGGTCTCATTAACGTATTTTTTGAGAAAGAAAAGATTAATCATACAAACTGATAAATTTGATTACATTTGCGAGCTCTCAATTGTAACCAACAGCTTAGATGAAACACTTTTCGCTCACCTCATCCATTTCCATTTCAGTGGTTTTGAGTTTTGAACGTTTTCTTAGTTGATGCATTGCTTAAAGTTAATCGCGAGTAAAGAACTGGCTGTATTTACTAGTTTCTCGAAGGGCATAATGTAAGTGGGTAATAAAACATACTAAGAAAAGGATATCAATTTTCAGGGTACTTGAGGAATATCTCGTTTTGATTCCAAACTAATTCAATCAGCAGAATTTGGTGTTGGAAAAGGAGAAGGAGCTCTGTAGAACATCGCTTTAATGAAAATGGTATATAGAAAAATCTCGTTAGCTTGTAGACATTAATCTAGTTGTATTTTTCTCTCTTTAGTCATTAAGCTAGTGTCAGTAACTCATTTATCCGTCTCAAGGTATTTACACAAAGAGAAACTTTTAGCAATTTAGTTGTTGCTAGCTTTTAGCTTACGGCACAAAACTAAATTAGCTTCCAGATTATAAAACGACTTTATCAAAATCTGGCTGCTGGAAGATTAAAGTTACGGAAAATGTTATCTGCAAGAAAGTGAAGAAGTGTCGGTTTTCTAGATTCTAGAAACCTAACTCGTAAATCTCATCAATCCGCTGACTTTGCTTGAATCATTCTATATGTCGAAGAATTAATCCTGCTCGAAAACGTTAAAAAAACTGTCTCCGCCCTTGAGAGCTAAAACAGTTGCTAACTCTGACTTGAGATACATGAACTTTGCAAAAGTAGCAAGTTTTAGTTTTTTCACTCATTATCACACACAGCAGAAAACACTAAAAACTAGTGATTAGCATTTACCAGGTTATGTATCAGAGAAGTTGGGAATGATGAAACACATTTAGGTTGGAATAAAAAAATCGAAATTCATTGATATTTTAGTACGCTTTATAATAATTTGAATTTCATAAAACTAAAATTAGCATTTATAACGACATATATAATATTATATTTCTGAAACCATATTCCTGCATCATCTTCTTAACAAGGCTATAAAAAAAAAGTCTTCCACTCAACTTTTAACAGAAAATCATTAATGAAAACGTTTCGAACAAACAGTTTTCCGGTGGTTCAGCGGTAAGTTTACCAACGTACAACGCTAAATCCGTGGTTCGATTCCGCGCAGTGGACAGAGCGCAAAAAAGACTAAAGTATAGGTTTGCGTTAAAACAAACAGAAACAAAGGGCAAAATAACAGCAAAATTGAAAACAAACAAACACAAATTATTTGAAATACTTTATACAACTTGCAATAAAATATAAAATACCGTTGTGACTTAAAATGCGATTTTTTATATACTACCTTTATCTTCAATTCGAATGTATAGCTGTCATAGTATTCTTACAGAGACTAATTTGTGATGCAAGGAAATATTTTTCTTAAAATACGAATCTAAAATTTGTATACGTCGTCATGTGCATACAACGTATTGCCTGGTGTATGTGAAGCTTAGAGACTTACAAACAAAGTTAATATGGATCTCAAATGTGAAACTACAATCTACTGGAGGAGAATGGTTTTAAATAATTCTTTTTTGTTTTGTTTTTTTTGATAAACCACACCACAAGAACATTTTTACGCAAGCGATCTCGGGAAACCGGATGATTCATAAGGCAGTCCGTTATCCTCAGCAATATTGATTCAGTAAGCAAACTTATAACAGTAAAGTTGACGTGATCACAAGCAACTGTCTTCGTCCTGTATCTATTTGAAAAAAATAATAGGTACCATTAATTTTGAGCGTTAAATCTGAACTTTAGTGAGATATTTAACAACTATCTAAACACAAGACAGTCATATTTCAGTTAGCAAGTCAAAACTAAACACAGATCGAATGCAAAATGACAAAAAATAGCTGTGATGAAAAACAAATAGTTTAATTTGGTTGTTTATTATTATTTGGATGAACAAAACTATTTCAAAAAAAAATCACCCTTGCATCGAAAGAAGGAAGCTAAAATAAGAAGACAAAGTTTAGAGGCACCTAAACGGTTGTTTCATCTATTCATGTTTTTAAGAAACAGAAATAAAGTAGATACACACACATATATATAGACGTAATATGAAAATGCGTAGTTCTAGATAATGTAGAAAAATTGATGAAAAGATCGTACACAATATAATTATGTCTCCGCAGTGAGATATGCTGTTTTAATCTATTGTTCTTCTTCTTCGAAACACTTTCCAATCGACCGCCATTCCTTCATTTCTCGGCAGACTGACTTGAAAGTTGGTAGGGTTATACCTTGGTCTTCTTAAGAATTTTATGGGATCAAAGGTCAAACAATCCAAAAATGTATATTTTGGGCTCTTATACAGCCATATTTACAGCAGTGAAGATGAAAATTGGCATAAATATAAGTTTTGATGCGCACAAACATTGACATACAAAAAAAGTTGAATTTCCCTATTGTGTGTGTGTGTGTGTTGTTTTTTTTGTTTGGTTGTTGTTGTTTTTTGGGGAAGGTCAGAGCTCAGAAAAACAACAACATATTTTGGGTTTTTTTCGATCGATTACTCGGCCATATTTTGACCAATTTATATGGGATTTAGTACAAAGATACTTTTCTATAGGTTCCACACATTAAAGAACAAATATGGTAGACTTGCCCATTTTTTTTAGTAATTATAGGGTTGTGAAGATTTCACACAAAAGCATAATTTTCGGATGTTTTCACAATTACTTCGCCGTATTTCATCCAATTTACATGAGATTTGGTACAAAGATACTTTTACAGGACCCATAATATACATTAAATAAACCCATAATTTTGTGGGTTTAGGACAATTATTTAGCCGTGTTCCGATCACTTTACATGGAATTTGGTACAAAGATACTTTTCTACAAGCAGTGATATAAACAGTTTTCGATTTTTCTGGTATCAAAATTGACCGTATTGGGATTTCGTGGTTGAGACATGCATTCGCCAACGCGAATGTTGGCCTCTTTAATTCTAATTGCATCATTTTATCTACTTAATGAAGACAATCCACTGACAAAGAATCAGACTGTGATTAATTACCAGATGCATTTTCAAGCAAGAACTCCAATTATGTTTATAAAAAAAGAATAATAAAATATTTCAAGGTGATAAAAATATAATCTTAATATTAGAAATACTCATAACTCGAACATTCATACTATCGAGTGAATATGTAACGATTTAACTGATGTTTTGCGTCGTTCAGAATAGTTTGTATATTTGTGTAATAAATTTTTTAACAACAGTACATTATTGGGATTACGGTCGAAAACATCGCAAACAGCGAGGTCATCCAACTGATAAAGCAATGCATTTTAATTATCAAAAGCTTTGCATACTCCTACTTCAGACGGTATAATCTTACCGAGTTAATATTTAGTTCGTTTTGATAAGAAACGAATCATTTCGAATTTCTGAGACTCTTTTAAAATTCTGTGAAGTTTTGTACCACGTTAAAAGTTTTGTACCACATTAAAAGCTAAACAATACCCAAAAAAATCATCCCGAGTTTGAATTATTTCTATACCCTTAAAATTGTACTATACATATCATATTTCCTTCATACTTTATATGTTGGCTAGTTTTATATGTTCCATTATCTGTTATATATTTTAATTTCTCCTCAGCTCCACCTCTAAGTTACTGGCATCAGAAGTTATTTTAATTTCTTTATGAACTACCTTTACAACATTACTAACAACACTTGTTTCACAATATTCTTATAACGCTGTCAACGTAATAGGATGAATCTCTGCACAAACAATTTAGTTATTTCAAAGTTTATCTTAAATAAGTTGAGCTTCAATGACCTAATCCGTGAAGAAACTGTGGTAAATGAATCTCCCGAAGTGACGTGATACAGGGATTTATTGTGTGGGTGTTGATACGAGAGTGTGATTGGAACCAATCATTTCCTTTAGACACACACACATATCTGATACCTGCTTTTACAGAGATTAATCGAGATTATTGTTGTTGTCGTTTGGGGCTTCGATAGCATTGTATTGATATAGAACCATATCTTAAGTGTTGTTGCAGTGATGAACAAACATGTTTCTTTTCAAGTACTGCATGTTGTTGTGACAACAACTCTACCATTGTTGTTGGCCATTATTGCAGTGACATATGACCAACACCATTTACCCAGTATTTTTAGGAATACTGAATTATCCCCTTTAATTATTACTGAGTGGAAAAACATCTATATGTGCAGGTGATTAGAAATATTTGTTTTAAATAATATACTAAAACACGTGTTTTTATGAGTATAATATAACTCAATTTATTATATTTTTGTCTTTTACTCCCTAAAATGTTTCTATACTGGGTTTATGGATTAACTTCAAAAACATAAAGTGAGCTACAGTGGAATTCCATTGAAATCTAGAGAATCGCTTTTTAATCAAAAGTGTTCTAAAAAAAAAAAGCAAACGTTCATTTACTTTTCTCTTCACATTCTTTGAAACCTTGGCCTGGTAATCAATAACCATGCAGTAATGTTTTTTTTTTTCAAACAGATTAAAAAAGCAACTTTGAAAAATACGTCGATTTGTTATTTGTTGGTCTTGGTGCGACTCAGGGGTTAGCGTGCCAGGCTGAGAATTCGAGAGTCCATGGTTCACGTCCCATTACCGCAAAAAAAAATCACTCTGCGCATAATGGAGATGTGGGTGCGTTATAAGAGCGATAGTCAGATCCCAGCGTAGCATAGGGATTGGCGATGGGTGCTGTTGACTGGATGACTTTCCTCTAGTCTATCAGATCAAAATTAAGCATACCGCTATGCCACTGGGGGGGGGGGGCTCAGAACTGTACAAGGCTATCTGTACAAAGACATCTCTAGCTTCAAAATTTAGAGAAGATGGAGGACAGTTAGTCAACAACACCCACCGACAACTTGTCTAATCGAAAAGTTGGATTTGACCGACATATTTATAACGCCCCCAAGCACCCAAAATGTGGAGTGAGTTTTTGGGGTAGTAGATCGAGATTGATAAACCCTTGGACTCTCAATTTTGTACGCTAACAGTTAGGCCACGCCCGGCTGGAGAAGTGTGTAATTTCTTTATTTATCACACTTTGGAACTAGAACATGCACCTAACTAATTTGCAACCTCTCATTGGCTCAGTGGCAAGTCGGCAGGCTTACGACGCTAATAATAGGGTTTAGATATCCGTGGTAGGCAGTGCACAGAGAGTCTATTGTGTAGCTTTACGCTCAACAACAATCAAACTAAATTTAACTTATATTACAATTTCGAGTGCATAAAAGCGTAAACAAAAATTTTGATTCGCCGACATCAGGAAGAAATGATTCCCTATTAGTGCAATTATTCACGTGACTGACGAAGGTCTTATGGGAAAAAAAACAACTTGTCTAATTCATCATTAAAACCAATAGGCATAAAATAAAATCAAGGGTAGCCTTTCTGTACCACGGCAAGAAGTAAGAAAAATTCGATTTTAATAATTCCCCGTGTTGTTTCGTACGAAAGCCCACCTAATTACTATGCCACAATAAAATAACAAACAAACCATATAAATATGAATATCATGTGAAATATCTTGATAAGTAAAGTCTAATTAAATGAATAATTCATGACATACATTGGATATAATCAGAATTATCATAGTCCATTATGCCTTGCATTTGGTGTTTTGGCCCACAGTGGCACAGCGCTACGTCTGCGGACTTACAACGCTAGAATGCGGGTTTCGATATCCGTGGTGGGCAGATAGCCCATTGTGTAGCTTTGTGCTTAATTACAAACAAAACAATTTTGTGTTTTCAAAAACTAAAATGTGTCTGGTTGGATCTCGGTATATGCATCCAAACCATTTTTAAACACATCCATTTCTCCTACGATATTAGATTACGTTCAATCCCAGAAAATCATTGATCTGTCCCGGATGAGAGACTACAACTTAGTTGAACAACTTCATGCTTGTTTCGTGGTGGAAGATTGGTGACAAAATTGCTATTTCTTTTAATTCGCCCAAAGCTACACGAGGGCTATCTGCGCTAG
>NW_013665611.1:1128720-1130383 GCF_000517525.1 Limulus polyphemus
GGTTGGTTGGTTGGTTTTGGCGTTTTATGGCGGAAAGAAACAAGGCTATTTGCGCTAAACAACCGGTAAAAACAGTAAATGTAAATTTTAGTAAAATGTAAAAATATATTGAGTTAAAATCAAAATATGTCCAAATAATAGATAAAAGAATTAAAAAGACCAATTGTTCATAAAAAATTTAATAATACAATCAAGTTGGACGGTGTCACCATCGCCAATGACGCTATATAAGTGACGTGTCTAAAATGGTGCCGTCGCTCACGGCCGTAACGACGGTACGGAAGTAAAATGTGGGTTATTGTGACTTGAGTGTCACAAAGGCTACACATTGGTGGGTCAATACCAGATAATAGAAAACAATGAGCTAAAAAAGTGTCACCAATGCGTAGCCTTGCCAGGAAAACTTCCTCCTTCCGTTCCATACGGAAAGACGGTCAAAGAGCAACAGCAGGTTTGATCTGGAAAAGCTTGTTATGACGTTTTTCACCCAAGCCGACTGCCAACTGGCGTGAAGCCGAGCCTTGAATATAGGACCGTAGACCATGTATAGGACAGGCATAGCCATGATGGCGCTAGAGCAGACGGAATTAGCTGCGATGTCAGCGAGCTCGTTCCCGCGAATACCGGAAGATAGAGAAAAATAGGCCAGTCGTTGTTGAATATTGACGAGAACAGGGTGACAACTAAAGTTAAGCGATTCCAGAGCCAGTAGAGAGCTAAGAGAAGCAGGATAAATAGTACAATCGCTGTACTGCATAGCTTCTACATGATCCGTGGCAAGAGAAATAACATACAACTTGGCAGTGAACACAGAAACTGTAGAGGGGGTCCTACTAGCAACCACTGAGCCACATCAAACCATGGCAGAGCCTACAGAGTCACCCGATTTCGAATCATCTGTGTAAATAGGAAGAGAAGAATGGCTCGAAAGATGTTCAGCAAAAAGAAGACGGTACTTCCAATCGGGAGTATTCGCCTTCCTCATATGACTCAAGGAAAGATCATAGCTGGAGATGGTAATAAGCCATGGTGGAATGGGCTGATGATTGGGCACAGCAATGTCATCCAAAGCCAGACCTAATTCACTAGTTGTTCCTGGATACAAAGATCAAGGGAGGAATTGTGGACCGTCTGTTCTAAAAGAGAATTGCCCACTGAGGAAAAAAGACACAATCCCAGGTGGGATGCTGTGGTAAGGATCGAAGCTTGGTAGCATAGTGTAGAGAAAGTTGCAAACAACGGAGGTGGTTCGTGGGACTCAGTGTACAAACTCGGGATTGGAGAAGTGTGAAAAGCCCTGGTGCAGAGCCAAAGCCCCAGATGGTGAATGGGAACTAGCATCTTCAAGGCCGAGGTCCTGGCAGAACCATAGACCAAAGACCAATAGTCCAGTTTGGATCAAATCAGGGCACAATAGATCCTTAGCATAGAATATCGATCCTCTCCCCAAGAGGCAGAAGAGAGGACACATAGGATGTGCAGTGCCCTTGTGCACTTGACATGTAGCTGCTTGACGTGTGGAATGAAGGTAAGGTTATGGTCAAATATAATCCCCAAGAACTTTACCACAGAAACCACACGAAAACTGCCATACTTCCATGTAGTGTAATAAGCCTTCTCAAGATCAAAGAACATGGAAACAAGATGTTCTTCTTGAGGAAGG
>NW_013665611.1:1131048-1133165 GCF_000517525.1 Limulus polyphemus
ACCATTGGAGAGAGAGATGGAAAGGGGATGGGAAGCATATCTGCCAGTGACTCTCCGAATCTTGTCCCATATGAATTCAAATTCGATGACGAGGAACTCACTTTGAGACTAATAATGGCTGGAGACGGCTTGAATGGGTAATGAAGAAAAACTTTAATATAAGTTTAACATAACAGCAAATGTACAACGTTTCGACAAGGTTTTGTCATCATCAGGTCATCTTCATTACCCATTCAAGCCGTCTCCAGCCATTACTTGTCCCATATGGTTATGTAACTGGTGGTAAAAGAGATGCTAGTAGTGAACTTAATCCAAGACTCTTTCTGGCTTTGACGTCGGACTTGCCGAGTGTGGGTAGAGGCCCGCTGATAACCTATGCAGCTAGAAAGAGAGGGATACCGTCGGAAGGTATCCCAGGCCCGTTTTTGAGCCTTCTGTGCCTCCTGGTAGGCACGACTCCATTATAGACGAGGATACCGTGGAACACGTGTCGATGTCTAAGAAATATAGTGAGAAGCTGCCTGGACGAAACAGTCAGCCGCAACTGCTACACAGTCGTCTATTGATGGAAGACAGACAATGGCAGCATCAAGTTCAGAGAGAGTGGTGAAAGAGGGCCAGTCAGCCTGGTTCATCCTCCGCTGTGGCACTCGGGTCAGGTGGCATCGACCATGGCCAATCTCCCTCAAAACAATAGGAAAATGGTCACAGCCCCGTGGGTCACTGTCAACCCTCCAAACAAAGAAGGATAAAAGTGAAGGGGAACAGATTGATAGATCGATGGCAGTAAAAGACTGACTAGTTGTATGAAAATTAGTATAATAACCAGTATTGAAGAGAGAAAGGTTGTGATTTGAGAGCACATGCTCTATGGAACGACCACTCCCATCAATATCAGCACCACCCCAGATGGAGTTGTGTCCATTAAAGTCTCCCAGGATTAAAAGACAGATGGCAACTGGTGAATGAGAGAATCAAGGTCTGATTGATCATAAGTTTCTCCAGGAGACAAGTAGAGAGAACAAACAATGATGGTATGACCCAAGGAAACATGAGTTGCTATGGCTTCCAAGGGTGTATCGAGTAACATAGATAAGGTGAACACGTGCTGGTCGAACAGCAAGGCCACCCCTTTATGCACTCGTCCATCACACAACCTGTCACTCCGGTACAAAGAAAACTGCTGAAAGATGACTGTATTGGCAGGTTTCAGAAATGTTTCCTGTAAGGAGAGAAACATGGGATGATAGGAATCGATCAAGGCCTTAATGCCATCGAGATTAGAACAAAAACATCGACAGTACCACTGTAACAAAGTGTCCATTTTTATTTATGTGGAGGAGAATTGGATGGAGAACCTTTTGCTTTACCACCATGCTGCTTTTCTCTACTAGAATGAGGTCTATCCACCTCCATGGATCCTGCCCTTGGTCGAGTGGGCAGATCTCTTTCATCAGACTTAGAATCCTACATGTTGGGGCCAAAGAGAAGGACCCTAGGGGACACTGGAGGGCTATTACCATAGGAGGTGGACCCCAGTAGTTGCTGGAATGAATGGCAGGGACAGAGATTGGAGTAGATGTCGACTGGTCAACTCTGTTATCCATTGAGGGCAGAAGACTCCTCACATGACGCGAAAAAGACTCAGATAGAGGCATAGAAAGGTCCATCTGCACTCCCACCATAGCAGTGGAGCGTAGCACAGTGGCATGTGTCCGAGATGGAGTAGAAAACAATATCTTCTGGGCCTCGGAGTAAGAAATGTTGCTAACAGTCTTCAAATGCTGTACCACTTTCTTCTCCATCCACTTATGGCAAGACCTAAAGTAAGATGGGTGGAAACCACTACAATTAACAGAGTGAGGGTCTAGTTCACACTCGTAGGCGTCGTGGTCCTTGCCACCGTAAAGAGCACATGTCACAGAAACACGACAAGATGTTTTCGAATTACCGAATCGCTGGCACTGGAAACATCAGAGAGGGTTGGGAATATATGGCTGTACCTTACAGTTCAAATAACTTGCCTTGACAGCAGCAGGTGCACGTGGTAATAATGTAAACGCCAAACTGAGAAGATTGGTAGGCAGCATAATTCCGTCTTTACGAATGCAGAAACT
>NW_013665611.1:1133560-1138025 GCF_000517525.1 Limulus polyphemus
TGGGAACCACTACAATTAACACAGTGATGGTTCAGTTCGCACTCATAGGCGTCGTGGTCCTTGCCACCACAACAAGGACACATCACAGAACCACGACAAGATGCCTTCGAATTAGTGAACTGCTGGCACTGGAAACATCAGAGAGGGTTGGGAATATATGGCTGTACCTTACAGTTCAAATAACTTGCCTTGACAGCAGCAGGTGCACGTGGTAATAATGTAAACGACAAACTGAGAAGATTGGTAGACAGTATAATTCCGTCTTTACGAGTGGAGATACGACGCAATGCAGAAACTTCTTGACTCGAGAAACCAGTGATGATCTCCGACTCGAGGATGTTTTTCTAATCCCTTTCAACAATAACTCCTCGTGAGTAATACAAAGTCTCATGGGGAGTAACCTCAATGGGTATATCTCCAATGCCCTTTCAATTCAAGAGGAATTCACTGTGTTTTGATGTTGATGCTTCCACCAAGATGTCCCAGAACTGACTATGGAGTACCTCTAATCCCTTCTGAATAAAAAGGGCAGACATTTGCTCTAAAGGTTTTTCTGACAAAGAATGCACGATAAGAAAACGCGTGGTCGTTTACCCATGACCGGAGTGTTTTCGATTTTGTTTTTAGGATTTGGAGATCCATAATAAAAAGAGGAAGATTCAGTGCCCTATGAGGGGACGCACTATAACGTCAAACTAGGACACTGCAGCAATGCTAGAGTTTCGTGAGCACTATACCCAAACACCAGCATCAGACAATTGTCCACAACACCCGTTGAGAACGCCCACACTGGTACTCAGTTGACCCGAGCACAACAGGACCAGCCGATTCACCCTAGGGGAGCCACCCCAAGGCTACCCGTCTACGGGTATTCAAGGCCAAAGTGGTGTGTTGCAGTGCCACAGACACCACTCAAACAACAGGATCCTCTCTTTCCCTTCACGGGTTGCCACGCACAGCAAACACGGGGGTGGATGTTCAGATCCCAGAATTCACCTGGAGGAGAATATCCTCGTTTTTTTTCTACGATGGCAATGTCCATCATTGGGCTAAGTTAAGATCTGAATCTAACTTGAATGGGCAACAACGCCTCGTTCACTCAAGACGAGCTTCAATACACTCGATCTATTCAATATCCTCAAATTTTCATCTTCTTTTACTCGATTTGCACCCATTTTCTGGTGGGTCTAAAATAGCGTTTAGTTATTAGTGTAATAATAAATAATCATATGTTTGTTCTGTTTTATAGTGTTAACAGTCATTTTGCAACTTTGCTACCTTTGACGTCACTAATTACTTCCAATTACTTTCATCGTTTGTCAGAATACTAGCCAATGAAGAAACTAATAAAAAGAAATCATGCTGTACGCTTAATATAAGTATTCAGTAAAAATTTCTCCTTTTCCGAAGTTAATTATAATCATAACAGAAGCCTCTCATAACAAAGCTACATAATGGGTTTGTCTATCGCGGAGAATCGAGCTCTAGATTTTAGCGTTCTAAACCCACCGACGGACATAGAACTAATTTAACAATATTTGTAAGTAAACATCTTTCATTAAGTTAATATATAACTATAAAGTTCAGAAATGAATCAGAATTTGTTTATAATATGTTTCCAAATCTCTCAACAGAAGAAAGAGATTTTTGTAAGGAATCTTATTAGACTGTTACAAGAATTAACATATTAGATTATAGATATAATCTTACGTGTGCATTGATAGTAGGTAGATTTAAAAAGGATATAATAATCTTAACAAAGATAATGGACGATTTTTCACATAGTGTTAAAGGTCACAAGGAAAAAGACTGATAGAGTACCAGGTCTAAACAACCAAATAAAAAATATTGTAAAAAATTGAGTTCAATTAGTGTATTATAGTGCTGTTTATAGCCTCTTTTATTATTTAGTAATTTGTTAGTATAATACAAATATGAGAAACTGGCTTTATTAAATACATAATTAAAATATGCGGTATAACAAGGAGTTAACTTGCTTGTGTTAATTTACTTATTAAATGTTTATGCTAGAAATTTTAACTGATAAATTAATTGGTAATTATGATGTCTAACATAAATTCATTTTAACGATGATTATAATCATAAAACGTACACATGCGCTCACCTTTCCAAAAAACTGTAAAATTGTATTTTTTTAATTTTGCTCCAACAGATGGCAGCAAAGTCGAAAAAATTGTCTTTAAACAGTTAGTGTGGGATTTTTTCATTGTTTAATATACTACACGTATAACTATAGCGCCGTTGCATCTCATTCAGAAAGCCATAAAAGTGCACTTGGAAAGCAGATCTCAGCGATAGACTGTGAGATGACGAGGCACAGCACTTAGATAATCAAAGAACTCTGTCATAGTTAGCTTTGGTGAGATGAAACTTGCGATTGGTGGAGACTGGTTGTGAAGTCGAGGCTACAAGCTTACCTTTCCTCTTTTACTCTTTTTTCTTTTAGTACTCGGTCTTCTTCTCAGATTTATAATTCTCCAAAAAGATAACATTTTTGCGCTGGCTGAGAAGTTCGTTCAGGGTGCTGCTTCTTCGGAAATTAACTCTTATATAGGAAGGTTTCATCACTTTCAAAATTTATACAGAATCTACAAAATGACGCGTGTGTTGATTTTATTTCTAAACTGCTTTCTTCACATTCACCAAGGTAGGTAATTAACTTTTTTATGCATATAAATATATCTACTTTGTATTTATGGAAAATTACTACGACTCTGACTTCGTCATTAATTTTGAACTATTGACCATTGGGAAGACAACCAGTTAGCAACATCCTGCCATCCCCATTCAGGCTAAGGGATTTACTGTCACTCTTATAACGCACTAACTGCTTACAGTAGGTGGAATATTTTGTGGTATCGCGCGAACTAGAAGTACATCAGATCCCAAATCCAGAACTGTAGCACAGGGTAAATCGAATATCGATATATATTGTGACCAGATTCAGAACATTTTTTACTTTTTAACCACGACTGAGCGACTCGTAGAACGGCTCCGACTTTTTTTTTTGTTGTTTTTTTTTGCTGTTTTTGTTTTTACTTTTCAAATACAAACTTTCAGCTCATACCTCCGTCATCTCTTGACATATTTGATATATATTTAAAGTTTTGGATTCAGGAGGTCAAATTCTTCCGACTGATGCATTTGACCACACTCGAGGTCTCATAGATTAATTTACTCTAATCTTGCCTAAAAGAATTTCAAGTGCCGCGGCTATGGAGGGTTCCCTTTTGCTCATTTTGAAACACATTTTCATTAAAAGTAAAATAAAAATTCAAAGACATTTATAACAAAGACACGAGTTTTAGTATTTGAGAGAGGGATTCGAAGGTCTTACGAACATAAAATATAAAGATTTCTGAAAATATGTTGTAGTTTGTTTCTGGAAACATCTGTTCTTGACTTAGTTAGTTACCTATGTTCTTAAATATTTGTGGAGACTTTTAACAACGTATTAAAGCATGAATATTTCCTGTAAAACTTAATGGTTGTTCCTTAGCGTGTTCAAAGTTAACTAGTCAGTTAAGCCTGAAGACAGCTGCAGTAGAAAAGCCGAAAACATGTTGCACAAGTAAATTATTAACACCAAGAAACCTTGGGTATTTATTATTTAAACATATGAAGTAGATGCCAGTATTTTGTGACCCGAGTTGCAAAATACCTATTAGCTTGTAGCTTATACTATCAACGCCAGTCAGTGCTTATTTCAACTAAACTATCAACTACTGTTTGATAAAAATAATCAGAACAATATTTAAAAAAAAACGACAATTTTTTTTTCAAATGATTTAGGATGTATTTTGCCAGCTTTAATAAAACTAAACTGTATTTAGATAGTTTTTATAACTCTTACACATTAGCCCTCAAATTATCGATATGTTTAAAAACGTTCACTGTACCGTTGAGGTACACATATTGCATTTTGTTGAGTAATGTTATGTTTGCACGTCATAAAACTCATTGTGAATAAACTAACAGGACAAATTAGGTGGTGACACTTATTTTCTGTGTAGAAATACACAGGAAACCATATCATCAATAACTGAATTAATTCTAATTATGTCTCTGCAGATAGACATACTGTTTTTCTATTGTTTCTTCTTCTTCCAAACACTTCACAATCGACCTGCATTCCTTTATTTCTCGTCGGTTTGATTTGAAACCTATTAGAGTTATACCCTGCTCCGATACGCCAGAAATCTTCATTTTGTTTATTTAGGTCTTTTTAAAGATTGTATGTGGTGAAATGTCAAACAATCCCAAAATCTATATTTTGGGCTCCTGTGCGGTCATATTTAAAGAAATCAAGATGCAAGTTGGCGCAAATATAAATTTTCATGCACCCAACACATTGAAATAAAAAAAAGTTGTATGTGCCCATTTTGAGTCTTTATTGGGGGGGGGAGGAGCTCAGAAAAAATCATATTTTGGGGACTTTTGGGAC
>NW_013665611.1:1139025-1142513 GCF_000517525.1 Limulus polyphemus
TTTATTGGGGGGTGGGGGGGAGCTCAGAAAAAAATCATATTTTGGGGACTTTTGGGACTAGGCCATGCTTGGACCAATTTATATGGAATTTGATTCTAAAATACTTTTGTAGAGGTCCCATACATATACACATAAAAATGTGGGATATGCCCATTTTTTGACCATGTTAGGGGGATTAAAAGGCAGTAAAAAGCATAATTTTAGAGATTTTGGTCCATTTCGACTAATCAACGCGGACGGATTTATAAAGATACTCTTTGCAGGTCCAAAACAGAAGTATAGACAGTTTTGGAATTTTTGTCTTTTGCTCAATTTTTCAGCGAGGGAAAGCCCAATTTGAGGTTTTCGTGAACTATTCATGTGTATGTCAACCAACTTACATAGGATTTGGTACAAAGATATCTTTTGTAGGCCCAAGGCAGTGATATAAACAGTTTTCGATTTTTCTGATGTCAAAATTGGCCATGTTGGGATTGCGTAGCAGAAACATGTTGCATTCGCCCTTTAATGTTGGCCTCTTTAATATTGATGTTGTTTTTTATGCTTGTGTGTGTGTGTGTGATTCGTATATTATTAGTAACTCTGTACCTAACAAAGCAATTTGGGGCAAATGTTTTTAGTTTTTGTTTTGTTTGTTGTTAAGCACATAACTACACAATGGGCTATCTGTGCTGTGTTCACCACGGGTATCGAAACGCGGTTTTTAGCGTTATACGCCTTCAGACTTTCCCGCTGAGCTACTGGAGGACAAAATGATTTAGAAAAATGTTTAAAAATCCAGTGGAATATGAACTACATCGGTTATTCTAGTTAGAAATCAAAATAGAATTAGTTCTATTATACAAATAAACAATAATTATTTCTTAGCCTGAATATAGATGAGTTGTTCATGCTGATTTAAACAAACTGATACAAATACAAAAGAATATCACGAAAAATATTTAATATTAATTTAGTAATATAAAGTTTCCTGCTAATAATTTATTAAAACAAATATTTAGCGTGAAAGCAATTAGAAACAGTACCAGTGATATGTTTTGAAATACCGTATACAAAATTAAATCACTTGAACCATACATGTTTTATGAAATGGTTTCTCTCACAAGCTATTTCCTGAATTGAAAATAACAGCACTATTGATATTGCATATTAATATTTTTATCACCGGCTAGGGTTTTATAGGATTTAAGTTGTAGCTTGACGAATCATTCCGTCCAGACAGGACCCATCTTAAATGAGTTCAAATTGAATGCTGACATTTTATTCACACATATAAAAAAAATGCCGTTGTTATGCCCATTCCTTAATGATTCTAAAACTCCAGTCAATTTTTTTTTATTTTCACACACCGAGGGGCATTTTTTAAAGCTTAATCATAATTAATTATTTAAATTAAATTCAAAATGTATGTTTGTTTGTAATTAAGCACAAAGCTACACAATTATCTATCTGTACTCTGCCCACCACGGGTATCGAAACCCGGATTCTAGCGTTGTAAGTCCGCAGACATACCGCTGTGCCACTAAGGGGCAATTCAAAATGCATATGCCTAATAACACATTTAAAAACATAACATTATGGATCCTAGATATTTCCAATGTTTGATTCACTTGAGCCCCCCCCCCCCCTCTACTGAGGCTCAGTAGTAAGTCTGAAATGACCCTATAAACAGTTTCCATACAAGTAGTGGGAAGAGCACATATCAATCATTGTGTAGTGTGGAGCGTCACATCTTGTTTTTATTTGTTTTGTGTGCTATGCTCACCTGACACCTAGATAGCTTTTACATAATCTGTATTGGTGATATAGTACACAATGTATAGCCGTGGCGAAAATTGTGTACGCTGTTAGAAACGTGAGACACCACTGAGACATGAAATGCATCTCAGGTGAAAATTAGATGTCATGAAACATCCAATGGTTGGTTGGTTTGTGTTTAATAACGCAAAGCAACAAGGCTATCTGCGCCAAAATACCAGTGAAAACGCTAGAAGTAAAATACTAGAAAATGTAAAGAGAAAACAAGCAAATATCTAAACAATGTCCAAAAGTCAGGTAAAAAAAACTTAATGAAAATGAGACACTGAAAATGACTCACTTTTATTTTTTTAACTACGAGCTGTTTTACTTTGAAACACACTGCTTATGAGAGGCCAATTAGAACATCGTCTCGACTGAAGACAAAATGATATTTTGATTTAAAACATCAGTGTTTGTGATTTGTAAATATCATATTAAATTATTACAGATTGTTTCATAAAAATTATAATTTGTTTGTTTATTTTAAGCACAAAGGTACACACAATGGGCTGTCTGATCTGTATCCTCCGCAAGGAATCGAACCCAAAATTTTTGAGTTATAAGCCATCAAGCTTACCGCCGAGCCAACTGGAGAAAAGTATTCATTGTGTACTTGATATGAAGAAACGAAATTACAAATGAATATTATAATAGGCACGTTATTTTTCATATAGCAAAAATCAAAAGTAAACTACGGTAGACTAATAATGGCTGGAGACGGCTTGAATGGGTAATGAAGCAAAACTTTAATATAAGTTTAACATAACTTGCTGTTATGTTAAACTTATATTAAAGATTTTCTTCTTTACCCATTCAAGCCATCTCCAGCCATTATTAGTCTCAAAGTGGGTTCCTCGTCATCGAATAAGGTATATTCAATTTTAATAGACTAGTTTTAGCTATATATATATACAGAAATATGTCTTTAACATTTTCAGTTCAGCAATTTTTATGAATATGCACAAAATAGAAGATTAGGCATGACAGACACTTTTTACTAATAAATGAAAATAACATCAGAGTTTGAAGTTAACATATTTTTTGATGAGTATGTATTTTAATGATGAGACAAAATTATTACAATGTTTGGTTTTGAAAATTATGTGAAGTCAAAACAAAGATAAGCTTATAGTGGATAACTTTTAATGAAGAAATCAAGATAATGCAAACTATATACATTTATAATTTACAATAAATATTCGACTTAAATAATTAAAAATGTTTTAAAAGATGGTGTCACTTTTGAGAATCGAATTATTCTTTTTGTCCATCTCTACGTTTTAAAATTAGACATTAAGATTATAAAGACGTAGAAGGCGTCTGAAAAAAAAATATCAAGCTGTGAATGTAAAACACCCGTGTTTCAAATTGAAACGTTAGTGGTTTAACTTAAGGTAGTAACAGGTTTCAGCGTAAGTGGTTTGAACTTATCAACATGAAATGTTTTAAAGTAACATATGTTTCAGAAAACATGTTTTAAATTGACCGCAGAATCTTGTTTTACTTTGAATTTCGCGCAAAGCTACACGAGAGCTATCTGCGCTAGCCGTTCCTTATATTAGAGGAAAGGTAACTAGTCATCACCACCCACCGCCAACTCTTTTCCCAACGGATAATGGAATTGACTGTCACATTTTAACGCCCCCACGGCTCAAAGGGCGAGGATGGGACGAGGATTCGAACCCGCG
>NW_013665611.1:1143513-1166023 GCF_000517525.1 Limulus polyphemus
CTGATTAAAGAAATCACTTGGCTTTGAAGCAAAAAACATGTCAGTGTCCTCTTTAACACTTTCCACACTTGCATACGTTTTCCCATTAAGATGGTGTTGCAACGAACAAGAAAAAGATGGTAATCTGATGGTGTCCTATCTGGAGAATATGGTGGGTGGGGGAGGACCACCAACCCAACTCCATAATCTTGTGTTTCTGATGAAGGGCTTGATGTAAACGTTCCAGTTGTTGACTATAGATCTCTACATTGACAGTTCACTGTGGATTGGGGAGTTCAAAATGAATTACTCCTTTGATGTCCCACCAAATGCAAAGCATCACTTTCTGCGGATGGAGTCCAGATTTTTGGGTTGGAAGTAGTTTTTTTGTCTGGGACTGAGCCATTGTTTTTGGCGTTTAATATTCGCGTAGAGAATCCATTTTTCATCACCGGTGACAACTCTGTACAAAAATGGTTCACGCGCATTGCGTGCCAGAAGAGACGAAGCAACGTTCACACGTTGGAAACGTAGATCATCGGAGAGTTCGTGAGACACCCAAACACTTTCTTTATGGAGTTTTCTTATATTCCTTAGATGTTTACGTACTGTTTCATGAGATTCATGCAATTTCATGACCATTTCACGAGTGTGTTGCCTTGGGTTAAACTCAACAAGTGTCTTCAGAGCATCAATATCAATTCCAGTATGTCGGCCACTGCCATCAGAGTTTTTAAGGCTAAAGTCACCTGAACGAAACTTGCTGTACCATCGTTCATACTTACGAACGTTCAAAACATTTCCATAAACTTCTTTCATATTCTTTGTTTCCCTTCTTATATTCAAACAGCATTACATGCCGAATGTATGTCTTGTCGTGCGTTATCACTATAAGGAATTAGAGTAGACTAAACTTTACACATTATATAGGCTACACTAACGTGACGTTTAGGCGGTTCCTTTAACTATTATACGTGATGTAAGTTATTTGGGGTCTCGGCATGGCCAGGTGGTTAGGGCGCTCGAATCCCCATCCCGCCAAACATGCTCGCCCTTTCAGCCGTGGGAGCGTTATAATGTGACGGTCAATGCCACTATTAGTTAGTAAAGAGTAGCTCAAGAGTTGGCGGTGAGTGGTGATGACTAGCTGCCTTCCCTCTAGTCTTACACTGCTAAATTAGGGACGGCTAGCGCAGATAGCCCTCGTGTAGCTTTGCGCGAAATACAAAACCAAACAAACTAAACGTTTTTTGGGGGGGTTTATTAATCAAAGTGTTCCCAATTTTCTGACGACCTAATATTTTATGCCGTTTTTCCGTGAACTCGGATAAACCTATGATTGGATGGTTGGCGTTTTATGGCACAAAGCTAATGGGCTATCTGCGACTAACAGCTAGTAAAAATCTTAAAAGTTAAATTCAATAAAATGTAAAAATAAATCGAGTTAAAAACTAAACAACGTCCAAAATGATAAACCTACGAGAAAGAGCCAATGTAGTAATGCTTGTGTGTCAACTACCATGTTTGTCAAGTGTCACCTTGGCACTTAAGAAGACTTGTTATTGTAGCTATATTTCAACTATTACTTTTGCTTATAATATCATAAATGGATGACAAATTTAATGTTTTAGCCTTGTCCACTAAAGGAAAATGTCCACCAGAGGAAAACGTAATGGTTTTCATATTTCTAAGTGCTTTTGATATATGTACACGTAAAATCCACCCAGTTGCATTCTTAGATTAAATCAAAAACTATTTTTTTGTGATTGGGTCGAAATCTGGAAAGTAGTCTTTTCTTAAAAAAACCATTAAATAAAAAATGTCGAACGGATTTTGATTTTTTTAAAACGATGAGTTCCATTTGCTGTAGGAAATAAACAAATATAATTGAGTGGAAGGATACAAATTCAATTTCAACGGATATTATAAAATACAGATATCTTTTGTCTTAATAACAAAACATAGTTACTCTAATGAAGACTTAACCAAAGTAGTTCATGTAATGCCGGAGATTGTTATCTCTGTCCATTTTCCGCTGTTACTTCATGCGGAAAACTTTGTAACGCATTCTCTTTGCTTGGGTCTGTATATCGTATTGAACGAATGTGGCCTAGTAATTAGCATGTTTTGGGCTGTGATTTATCTATAAGAATGGCAGACAACTCCAAATCTTCGATCACATAAGAGTAGCCCAAGAATTAACGGTGGATTCTGTTGACTTAGCTGTCTTCCTTCTAGTCTATCTGTTCAAAATTAAGGATGCTTAGATAGCCGTTTGTGTAATTTTGCGCGAACACTCTGAAACAAACAAACTCTATATCGTTGCATTCAAACAATAATATTGACCTATAATTAGTGAATTTATCTAACAAAGCTTATATTACAAGTTCTATGGTAAAACTGACCGTTTAATAATAATTTTAGAAGTGTTTTCCTCTCTAGTGATAGATTGTGGATTTTCTAGACAGAACTAATAACTGTTGTTTTATTTCAGCAGCGTATATTTTGTAGTGCAAGGTTAACTTAGCCATATATCGCTTGAAAGCACACATCTTAATTGGGTTTTTCTAGATTTAATTGTTATGTTTTTGAATGCAGTCGAATATTTCTTGTTTGTTTGTTTTGGAATTAAGCACAAAGCTACACAATGGGCTATCTGTGCTCTGCCCACCACGGGTATCGAAACCCGGTTTCTAGCGTTGTAAGTCCGCAGACATACCTCTGTGCCACTGGGGGTCATATTTCTAGTTATCAGAGATTAACTGTGTTTCTGTGAATTAATCCATGAAAACTTAAACAAGAGGGAATCCTCAAAACCGTTTGCTGTGGTTCACTTCAACAAGTTAGAGGGCAGTCTGAAGGTGCCGCTCAATAAAGCTCATATTTGACGACTGACACGAGATGTGGAAATCGTCGACATAGAGCCCGTTTGCAACAGTAGGAGGGAGTTGCGTAGTGACAGCATTAAAAAGTGTGACATTCAAGACACAGCCCTTGCGGAAAGGAACGGGAAAGGGTTGAACCCACACGGACTTGGAATCGCATGTCCAGTGAAAAGTTCTGAATAAAAATGGGTAAATGGCCATGCAACCCATAGGAGTAGAGGTCCTACAAAATGTCATTCCTCCACGTAGTGTCATAAGCCTTCTCAAGATCAAAGAACATGGAAACACGATATTCTCTCTTGAGGAAGGCTTCCCTGATCGACGTTTCAAGACGAATCAGATTGTCCATGATGGAGTGCTGTCGACGGAACCCACACTAGGTGGGCGAAAGGAGCGAGTTTGATTCGAGGAACCAAACAAGATGAGCATTAACCATCCTCTCTAATACCTTACAAAGACAGCTAATCAAAACGATGGGACAATAACTAGAAGGAATCGGATCCTTCCCAGGTTTAGAGAAAGGGAGGACAATAGCCTGGTGCCAAACATCAGGAAAAACATGCTCCTGCAAGATCTGGTTTAAAATAACCAGAAGAATAGCAAGAGAGGCAGGAGAGATATGGCGCAGCATCTCATAATAAACATCATCAGGTCCAACTGATGTACTGCCAGATCGATGAAGAGCAAGTTTGAGTTCCACCAGTGTAAAGGGGCGACTATAGTCGTAGAGACGATCAGCCCCAAAGGAAAGAGGTGTTCGTTCTGCCCGAGACGTGATGGCTAAGAAGGCAGGGAAGAAACAGAAGTGCTAGAAGCACGAGAAAAGCTGTGGTCGAGAGCATCAGCAATGCTCTGGACCCCAGCAACTTCCTAGCCATTGGAGAGAAAGATGGAAAGGCGATGGGAAGCATGCCTTCCAGTGACTTTTCGAATCTTGTCACATATGGTGTTGGAACTGGTGGTAAAAAAAAAATGCTAGCAGTGAACTTAATCGAGTGAACGTTTGCTTTAACATCGAACCTGCCGGGCGTGGACACGGCCTGCTGATAAACTATGCAGTTAGAAAGAGAGGGGTACCGGGGAAAGGTATCCCAGGTCCGTTTTTGAGAGTTCCGTGCCTCCTGGATGCGGATACCGTGAAAAGCGTGTCGAGATCTCAGGAATAAAGTCAGCAGCTACCACACAGTCGTCTATTGATAGCAGACAGACAATGGTAGGATCAAGTTCGGAGAGATAGGTGAAAGAGGGCTAGTCAATCTTTTCCAACTTCCACCGTGGTATTCGGGTCGTATGTCATCGACCACGGCCAACCTCCCTCAAAATGAGAGGAAAGTAATCACTGCCCCGTGGGTCACTGTCAACCGTCCAAGAAAAGTGAAGGGAGCAGATCGAGAGTTCAATGGCAGTGAAAGACTGACTAGGTGCATGAAAATAAGTATAAGATCAAGGCGTGGTCTTTTACCAATGACTGGAGTTTTACTATTTTAGTTTTTATTAGGATTTGAGAGATACATTATTTAAGGAAAAATATTCAATACCCACTGACCCCACCCACCATAGGGTCCTACGAGGGGACGCACAATAATGTCAACCAAGCACACTACAGCAACACCAGGGCTTCGTGAGCACTATACCCAAACACCAGCATCAGAACAATGTTCACAACACCCGTTGAGAATGCTCGACAGTGGTACTAACTTGACTCTAGCCCAACAGAACCAACCGATTGACCCTGGGGCACCCCAAGACCACCTGTCTACAGGAATTCAAGGCCATTGTAGTGTGTTTGAGTGCCACAGACCCCACTCCACCACCAGGATCCTCTTCTCCCCTTCATGGGTCGCCACGCACGGCAAACACGTGGGTGGTTGTTCAGATCCCAGAGGAGGTAACTGAAAATACAGAACCTTCCCTGGGAGGTCCCCTCACCATGTAGAGGAATCCACCTCGATGGGCAATCGAAAGATTTGACTTCCTGAGTCCAATACTGTAACTAGATCTTAAATCGGTCAAGAGATGACGGCGCTATGAGCTTAAAGTTTGAAGTTGAAAAAATAAAATCTCAGAGCCGTTCTATGAGCCACTGTGCCGCAGCTAAAAATATAAATAATTATTTTTAAGTTGCATCTAGGAACAAATCACGAATGTGTAAAAAATTAGGTATTTGTTTTCTTCCATTATATATATATATATATATTTGTAATTGAAATAATAATTATATGCATTTTGGATGAAAATATAAACTATTTTAACTAAACCAATAAACGAAAATGTTCTACAGGAGAATAATCCAATTCTTATAGAATTTAGATATTAATTACAAAAATATTAACCTGTTACTATACTTAATTACTTATCATTTGAATACAATACCTTCTCTTATCACTGATTGTCATCCATAATCGCGAATATTTTTCTTCGGTAATAAATATGCTTAATATGCATTCATTGTTGGAAAATTAGTAAAACGTCTACGCTTTCATTTCATTACAGACTTTTAAAGTTTATAGTAGTGTAACTGAAAGAAAAATTAATCGAAAATTCTAATCATGAGTGAATTAAATATTTGAAGCAGTGTGGTGTAAGTATAACTGACGTAAGTGTGGTTGAAGATTACATTGAAATATCCCGTAGCTACAAGGAAAATAATAATGTCATTACATCTTATAGTATTGTTGCACGAGAGATATTGTACGGCTTGAAAAGATGTTTTTCGCTAGTCAGACCTGTTTTAGTTGTTCACCAAAAATGTCTGAAAATGACAGGACGTTTTCGTAAATACTTTGGTCATCAAGCAATCCGTAGGAGGTCTTAATTTCTATTATTCCAGAATTTTGTTTGTTTTTCTGCTGTTGTTAGAACATGTTTATGATACTATACGCTAATATTAGAACACCTGAATAATAATTGTATGCTGTTGTTGGAATACGTGGATGATATATGCTGTTGTTAAAACGTGTGGATGATATTATACACTGTTGTTAAACACGTGGATAACATTATATGCTTTTGTTAAAATATGTGAATGTAAATACGATATTACTTATATATAACATTTAAATCTTGACAAAAGAATTAGCACAAAGAATCTCATATAAAGTGTAATAAAGTTAAATAAGACACAAACTCGAGCGCTTTCGAATAGTTGACTACTCTTCTTCTATTATTTTTCTTTGTTCTCCTGAAGAAGAATGGTCAACTAATCGAAAGCGCTCAAGTTTTGGGTCTTATTTTAAGTTTATAACATTTCAATGAAACTCAAACGACCTTAATGAATAAAGTATATAATAATTTTCGTAATTAAAAACAAAAGTTTACAAATCGATTTTGCTTTCTTGTTTGTAATTAAGCACAAAGCTACACAATGGGCTATCTGTTCTCTGCCCATCACGGGTATCGAAACCAGGATTCTAGCGTTGTAAGTCCGAAGACATACCGTTGTGCCACTGGTGTGGCGATTTTATATGCCTTATTTAGCTCAGTATTTGATACTTTCGTTCCATTTTACTAGCTTCAAATTTTTTATTGAACAAAAGAAGATTTATTTTACCGTTAATATGCAATTTCGGTTTTTATGCACAGTAATTAATAAAGTAATGTTTTCTCTCTCTTTGTTATTTTTTGCCCTGCAGTTTCAAATGTTTAGATTTACCAGATTACACTTTTGACGTTTCAAACACAAGTTGCTTCGGAATTATCGGATTTATGAGATACTACTGTTTGTATTGTACAGTAAACTATTTAACTCTAACAAATTCAACGGTTGTTTATGATATTGCTTTGTCGTTTTGTTACCTTAAGTATTATGAATGTGTGCGTTTTATAGGATGAAGTTTTTATAAACATATAACAGCAAACTATTAAATATTTTTGTGCGATTTTTAATAATGATTCAATTAATGACTGCTTGAGAAAATGGTAAAACCATTTTTGAACAAGGTATCGTGTCAGAAAGAATGAAATAGAAACCAAACTACGCAAACTTAAAACCTGTATGTCAAGAATATTAAACAAAAGAGACATACATTTCTATGGTTAACTGTACAACACAAGTCGAGTAGTCTTACTATATACGATTTCTTACTGGCAAATGGCACGAAAAGGGATATATATATTTCTGCTTTTGTTACTGCTATTGGCTTTCTATCTTTACATTGCATTAGAATGACAATCTCTTAGGACTCGGACCGATTACTAAAAGCCTGTTCACATAGGAAACTAAAGACTGATACTTTATATTAGGTTAGCCTTTAAGTTAAAGATAAGTTTTATGAAAATGAAAGATCTTGAAAAAAGATAAGACCTCGCAAAGAGCGAAGGGGGATTTCGTGAACTCACTCGGGAAAACGTTCGAATTGATGTTTTTCAATGCTTTAACTGAAAGTAACAAACACAATTTTATAAATATTACATTGATAACTATAAAAAGTTTATCTGCTCTGAGAGAACAGGCGACGATCAGTTGAAAATACTCTACTGACTTTACTTTTTTATTTAGTTCTCTCATCCCCCCCCCCCAGTGGCACAGCGGTATGTCTGCGGACATACAACGCCTAAAACCGGGTTTTGACACCCGTGGTGGGCAGAGCATAGATAGCCCATTGTGTAGCTTTGTGCTTAATTCCAAAACAAACTAGTTCTCTCAACCTGAACGACATCTATTGTGATTCGTGAGCTAAGTGGTCAGAGATTAAAGTTTAATTTCTAGTCACCCATAACTTAAAGCTGCTGACCATAATAAGAGTAAACAGTCAGCACTTTACTTACTTTACACGGTGTTAGTTTGTGATAAATTGGTAATTTTCATATGGAGTTAAAACTAGGAAAACTTTATTACCTTAAACAGTGTTAGTTTGTGATAAGTTGGTACTTTTCATATGGTGTTAAAATCAAGTTAACTTTACTTATCTCAAACACAGGTAGTGCAAGATAAGTTGGCACCTAAACTACAACACGTTTTGAGTATAATTACATGTGCGAGATAAGTTAATACACAAACCAAGATAAATAATTCCACGTTTAATTACACATAGACCAGAAAAACATTGATGTTGCGGAAAGTTCAAAGCCAGCCCTCTCACAAATTTTAATGCTAGGTTCCAAATATTTTTGTGAAAGCTACGTTTGCACTACTATTTGTCACATTACCAAGCAAGCTGTTTATTTTTACATTTGTATATTTGTTCATTATTTGAAATTTTTCAATTTTTAACGTTTTACTGCTGGGTGTTTATTATCCATCCAATACTTATAATTTGGTATTAATAAATTGCATTATAATTCGGTTTAGCGTTTTAAAGTTCTTTTTGTTGTTGTTTGTTATGAAGCACAAAGCTACACAAAGGGATAGCTGTGCTCTGCCTACCACGGGTATCGAAACCCGGTTTCAAGAGGTATAAGTCTGCAGACATACCACTGTGCTACTGGGGGCGTTTTAAAGTTAACGACTTAGTTGATGTTCTTCAATCGATAATTGCAATCTAAGGATTGCGGGTTCGAATCCCCGTCCCACCAAACATGGTCTTTCTTTCAGCCGTGGGAGCGTTATAATGTAACAATCAATCCCACTATTCGTTAGTAAAAAAGTAGCTCAAGAGTTGGCGGTGAGTGGTGATGACTAGCTGCCTTCTCTCTAGTCTTACACTGCTAAATTAGGGACAGCTAGCGCAGATAACCCTCGTGTAGCTTTACGCGAAATTCAGAGAACAAACAATCAATCGATAATTTATTTGGCTATTGCTAAAATAGCTCCGTTTGTCACGAAATCGATCGTAAGAACGCATATGATGTAATGAAAGTATGTGGACAAATGAACATTAGTTAGACTATTAAAACATGCTTTAAAACACGTAATACGATCGTTATTCGTTTCCTTGCCTGCTTGGTAAATAATTAAACAAAATTAAATCTCGGTATTCTACTGGCAGCTTAACCGACTAGAAGCAAACCAACAATCATGTTATTAATTTGATAATAGTTTCTCTTTTTCACTGTTATTCGTATTAAACACAAGCTGAAATGTAGAAAATGAAGAAAAGCAAAACGTGACCGTATTTCACGTTTCTTTTCACGAGAACGGTTTCTGTTATTTGTTAAAACAATAATAGATAACAGTAAAATTGTAATGGGTAGCTAAATAGGTAACCAAGAAAGAAAAATTTTTAATCTAGATTTTTTTTGTGGCACAGCGGAATGTCTGCAAACAATGCTAGAAACGGGGTTTCGATACCTGTGGTGGGCAGAGCACAAGTAGCCCATTGCGTAGCTTTGTGTTTAATTCCAAACAAACAATATACTAATATATATTGTTATTATTATATATTATATTCTTTGTGGAATAACTATCCTTACTTATCCTATACGTCTCAAGATATAGTTTTCTTCAAACCATAAATGTATGTTTCATCTAATCTATAATAATATTATCTCTTGATATTAAAGGATCGTATGTCATGAAACAGGTATTTTGTGTTACCCGAGTTTTGTTTCTCTAGTTTCAAAGTAACCAACATATTAATCTTAAACATTTCCCGCTCTCGATACTTATGGCCTAGGAGTTCCTTGTTCCATGAACGTATTCAATACATTAATACATGCGTGACGTTGAAAAAAAACATGTCATAGAAATAGATAAAAGCTAACAAAGCCAGTAGTTAATTACACACACACTCATATATATATATATATATATATATATATATTTCTAGAAGCATTATATCCTAATATTAAGCCAATAAATTTGATATTTGATCCTGTTCTTGGGCGTGTTTGTGCCTTCTGTCATAACACATTGAAATCTAATACAAGTGTGTATTACTACGTATTTATTTAGTCAGTGAGTGATAGTGTACTCTTAAATTAATTACGTCTTTAGTTTACTCATATAAGCATCAAATGTTCTAGAACTTATAGGCTCATTCCTTAAAACAATGATTTGTTTTTATGTTTCCTGAAAAAATATCACTTATCAATAGCAGTATTGAATAAATTATGAAAACTTGAAACAGAAAATTCCTTAACACGGGTAATGTTATTCAGTATAGATTTTTTATTGCTGTTAAACTAATCTCTAATACTTTTGAACTTTTTTTATTCTAAAATTGTTTCAAATTTATAAATATAAAATGGGTTGGTACGTTGCATTAAAGCGATTTTTGCAAATCAACAACTCACGTGAAAACCACAGCCGATATAAAGTCGTGGTGGAACGGCATGTATCAAATTACATTTTGACATTGAATATTTTGCGTAGGAAAGACCAACGATGACATCACACTTCCTACAAAATTCCATAATTGGATCATTGATATGACATTCAAAAGTTTTAGTGCATACTGGAGAGATTTACACATTTGTATAAACAGTTTAGCAAAAACGACCTTTACACTCCAGATATATACAAAAGAACTTTTTTATTTTAAACAACGTTTTAGCTTCATCATGGTTAAATATACACAACTATTTGATATTAGACTATTCGTTAAACACTGATAAAGCCGCTAGGTGAAGTGTTGGTTAAATATAATTATTTTATGTGTGTGTGTGTGTGTATATGGAGAATAAAGGTCGTTTTTTCTAACCTTGATAAATATGTCTTCCGATGGCTATTTAGATATTCCAAAACGGGGATATATCTTACACTTACTGGCATTGGAAAAACGAAGGAATATGAATCAACTTGGGGAACTAGAACAATTCAGAAAGAGACCTGCAACAAGTCATACTCCAGCTGTATTACACAAATTATGGCATCTTTTAACAGGCTTGAATCCACGAACACATAGGTCAGAGGCAAAAGCCGTCCACGCGTCGCAGGCAACAGTACGCAACATAATAGTGAAGGATCCCTGTCTGTAAAAGAGAGACACATGCTGCTTCTACGACATATTGGTTCAAAAGTTGTATACATCAAACAGCTGGATAGTGAAACGAGTATTCATACTCGTCTATACAAAAATATAACGAAACCTTTTGAAATGAAAAGTATTCTACAGGGCTATTGTCAACCATCACATATAGAGTATGACTGGACGTGGCGACATGGACAGTAACAACGTAGTAAGGCTTCAAAATCGTTTTAAAACAACGTACTCAACATCTGTATAGACATTATAATATCACTGCAAGAGTCACTGATCACATAGTGAAAAGGAAAGGAAAATAGATAGATATATGGATAATTAAAAAGGTAGAATTTAGTTTCATCGTTGCAGAGCAAATAGTGTGAATATAAGATAACTTAGATTTTGACAGAATTTTTAAAACAATTATTAACATTGAAATATCTCGCACATGACCCATATTTAATCAGAACATAATACAATATATTTGTATATTTTAAACGACGTTGTTCGGAGTCTTTTGGTGCAAAGCAACGAGGCTATCTGCAATAAACAACTCATGTTTGAGTGAATCCAGCAAACAACAACAACAAGGAGTTAATGACAATTTTTGATCTACGTGACAGAACAATTTAATGCGTAGTTAACATCATTGACAGTCATTAAGTATTCAACAAATTTCTGGTAAAACTAATGTTACGAAAGGTTATGGCGAAAACTAGAAATATTTTGTGTAGAGTTGTTGATTGTATTAACTGTACACACTTTATATGCAAGTCTGAAAGATCTACCTAGGTGTCTCTGACAGTACGAATGAATGAGCATGTTTTTGTTTTACCTTTCCCTGGTTATTTTATCCGTGCTTGCGTGTAAGATTTTAAATTCAAACGTTTGTGTAATCGAACGTTATGTTTTGGAGACATGCTTCTTTTTTTATTCTTGCTGTTGTCTCGGTTGCAAAATGGGTTAACTTTATTTCTTTTATCAATAAAAGAAACATTATTATATTCTGTGTTACTGTCGTTTATCATTTAAATCTCATGTATAAAAACAAGCAACTAAATTAATAGGATAAGGGAATTTTGATCGTTGTTTTTTTCATAGTTTCCACGCAATGTTTAAACTGTTAAACTGCGCGTATATTTCATAGGTTTAATAGGTGTATTTCCCTAATTCTTTTACATTTAAAGACATGTACAATTGTGACTTGAGTTTCACAATGTGATGATTATGACAAGCCCACATTTGCTTAATTAAGTAAAATGGGTGGATATTCCAGACCTTCCACTGCTATCAGATAGTGCAAGAATTATGAACATTTTAAGAAGTTCAAAATGTTCACTAGGTAGAAAATCAAATTAACCAGTGAAAGGTTTATAGCAAAGCCCATAGAAACATTTGATAGTAATCCTTCTCATCTAAGCATTCCTTCTAATTACTGGAATTACTCCTTTAATTACTTTTGGGCGGAAGATTCTCGCTTCAAAGAAACAGGAATTTAATTACTTTTCTAAAACTTTATTTTATTACGTTAAAACTTTAACATGTTTTCTGCTCATGTAAACAATTTAATTCCAAATCTTTGATTATCAGTTACTTTACATTTTGATTGCATCTTTAAAAAGCTTGTTGTTACAAGGTATCCTTATAGTAAAATTGACAAAGCGAGTTATAAACCTAATGAAAATATTTTCTGTAGAGAGCATATATGTCTCAATAGAACACTGATCTGTATTCTGTTTAAACATGTAGTACGTTCTCTAAATAAGATATTTTCATCATGTTTATAAATCGATTTTGTCAGTTTTATTGTTGTATTAGCATAATGTGTTTCCATACATCAATACAATTTATTAAAGATCTAAGCCTTTTTTTTTCTTTAAAAATAGTCGTTATCTGGTACCACGGTGGGACAGCTTAAAGTCTACGGACTTACAACACTAAATTACGGGGTTCGATTCCCTGCTCTAAACAAAACATACACATTTATCTGCACTATAAATCTTTGGTCAAAAATACACTGCGAGAGGTATACTGTGTATGAAATAGCCGCTTAATTTCATATGGACAACTCCTGTCATCTGACTAGTTTTTGGGACGATGTTTTAGACACTCTGCTGAGTTCGAATAAAGAACTTGGCACATAATTCAGAGAACTCGATTCCAAAACCAGGGAAAATGCAGAAGTAATCCATATGAAACGTTAACATGTCAACATACTGCTTAAAGCCTTCCTTAAAAGAACATAGCCACACTTGTTAAGTAATGATCAGTTTTTAACTCAGAAAACTTACAAAAAAAAGAAGGCGATAGGTAGGCCCATGCATAAGCGGAGGCTTTAGCGTATTTAAAATATTTTTAAATGAATAAATATGCTAAAGTTTTTCTTGTAGTTCATAATTTGTTTACATGTTATAGTTATCGTGTATCCTAACTACTTTCAGTGGCAGGAATTCGATGTGTACAATGTTTGTCAGATGTGGATCCAGAATGTATAAACAATCCTCCTCCAGCCAAGATCTGCCACGGCAAGGACATGCTTTACTGTATTGTGATCGAACAAAGAACACCTAGTGGTAAGTTCATTAATTTAGTATGTTACCCCTGCTGCTTTAATGACGCCCTCCGGTGGCTCATCAGAGTAAGACTGAGGAGCTCATAACGCTATAAACTGGGTTTCGATACCACTGGTGGGCAGAGCACATACAGCTTTGTGTAACTTTGCGCTTAGCAATAAACAAAAAAAAACCTTTAATGACTCTTGAGTAATTATTTTAATCTATTTTCTACGACATCAAAAAGTATCAGTAATATTCTCAGTTGTATTTCAACTATTCTTCTTCTGATGATGAATGGCTTGACAGTGGACTTCTAGCTAGTCATCATGATGCCATTTTATATTATTGTTATGGGTCGTGGCTGCAGCTGCTATATGTTATCAACATTGTTAAAATATAAACAGTCTGATTAGAAATTTGATATTCATTATTATTATTATAATAATAAAAAACGTGCCAGTAGAGTTTGGTTTGCTTACCTTCCATTAGAGGCGCTTTTGATCATAAGAAGTTGGATCTGTACATTTTTGGTTTCGTTTGGTTGTTTGACGCAAAGCAACTAGGCTATCTGCGCCAAACAAATACTATAGAATGTAAAAAAAGAAAGAAATGTAAAAGTTAAACAATACCCCAAAAATCAGGTAAAAATGTTTAATAGAATGAAAAAGGCTAATGGCCCGTAAAAAGCTAAAAACATGTCGAAAATGGTGCCGCAGTGTACAATTTTGCCAGCAGTAATTTATCCAAATAATTAATAAGGATGTATAAAGTTTCATTTGTATATTCACCGTAACATCTGTTTTCTGTGTTCAACTGTTGGTGTTTAACTGGAGAGTTATGCAAATAAAGAAAATGTAATGATTAGAATAAATTTATTTTTATTATATAATTTGTTGTTTGGGATTTACTGGCGCAAAGCAATGTTACTTAAGTAAGAACCGGCTCTTAGTAACATGACGTGATAGTTTCACAACTTGATTTTGATAAGATAATGCATGATCGATAATTGAGTAAATTTTGAAACAGCTGTTTATGGAATAATAGAATTATCTCAGTACGACATTTCGTCTCTAACAGATGATCATGTACAACATTCAACGTACAAATACGCCGAATCAAATAACTGTATTTATGATGATTGGACGTGTTTATAATTTGAATGTATTTGTACATAATCATATCTCATCGTTAGAGACAAAACGGTGTACTGAAATCTATTGTCCAACAATTAGCTGTTTCAAAACTTTATGCTGTGTTCTGCTGAACTGTGAAAACGCGTCTCCCCTACCATCCTCGCGTTCATAAAGTAACGATATTAACATTTATATTTCTTTTCAAGGCGAACTTCTTCATTTAACAAGAACCTGTAGTCCTGGAGACATCATCACTGAAGAATGTGATGATGGCATCGCCGAGGGAGGACAGACTATATATATTTGTCATCGAGTATGTGGCACGGACGGTTGCAACCGTGGAGCACCTTCTGGTGGTATAACTATTCTACCGCTCTTTGTATTTACTCTTCCCTCCCTCTATATGGTGCATTTATATATCAATAAATTCAGTTTTCACCAGAGCTAAATTATTTTTAGACAAACTTAGTAATTTCAAACTCCATGAACCAAAGGAAAAGTACATTTCAGTAATTATCTAAAGAATGTAGAAAACGGAAAAAAAAACAACAACAACATAAGATCCCTAGAATAGCTCGTCCACTTCAAACTATTTTGTTTTCGTATAGATGTAATATTTCAATACAATGTAAAATATTAATTTATTACACAAAGCATTCTATTTATTACTCACTCTCAGATTTAAAAACCGTTAAAAAGGTAAAAAGAAGTAAAACTCCATAAAAAGTATAAAGGAAATAATTATGTTAGAAACATATTACATAAATACACATACACATTAAATGGTAATATGGATTTGAGTGTGCTGTATTTTTATTCAAGTTCATCTGCTCCTTGACCAGTTGGTGTAGTAATCATTTATAATTTTATATAATGAGAAACAATCAGACGCAATAATACACGTTTCATCTAGAAAATTAAACCTTTAGTGGACCTAAATAATCTAATAATAGTTTAGAAGCTAGTTTAAGTCAGAGGTAATCTGAATATCTTGATTCGAGGCTTTTATGCTATTAGATGCTCTAATTGAAGACCCCAACCAAATTAAACCATAAAAATGAAGTAACTAATATACTGTTATTTGAGTTACTTTTGCATATTTTGTTATCCTTTCAATCACCCCTTTTGCTGTTATGATGACATATACTGTTAGCGCAGGCACTTTTCTGATGACAGGGGCATTTGAAAGGGAATATTTTTCCATTTACCGCGATTTTTTTGAAATTATATCCCCCCTCCCTCCCAAACCAGAAAATCCATGGCCTCCTGTTTAAGATTTTCTAATTTAAGTGATCTCCAGCTTTTCACATTTTCAAATAGAAATTAACAGCTTCTGCAGAAAGAAAGCTATCTAAATAGATAACAACAGAAAAATTAACCCAATAGCGTATGTAACTAATTTAATATACCATTCTAATAGGAATATATATAATGTAATCAAACAAAAACAATAATGACTAAAGTACATTATTCCATCAGTTGATAACTTGCAGCTTCTATCTATTAGCCATATGCAGAAAGTCATCAAAATCTTTGTTACACTTTTTTGTATTCCTTATTCAAGTAATTTGACACTTTATATAAAACAGCTATTTTTTTTTTAATGCGTAACTTATTTTAATAAGTTCTCGTTAAGTGAACTCCACTTAGGCGTTATATGATAGGAAACCAAATCTGTAGAACTTCGGAGAAGATAAACTTATTACAATTATTTATATACATATATAACTTATTGAACTTATTTAAGCACTTGTATGGATACGATTATATTGAGACAAAAATATTACCCGTTATTATTTAAACTCGATTTATTCAAATAAACGTTTAAAACAGTTTTTGTTTGTAATATGTCTGTTTGAAGAAACGAATAGAATTGCTTTTTTAAAGCGTTTCGGTGTTTAACTTTATAAAATTGTAAATTTTGTGGCTATCAATATCAAGTCTCTATGTGGAATTTTATTCAGTAGTACTTTAACAGTAGCTATATTAAGCCTAGTTTCTATGACGTGTAGTGTTTACTGTTCGTGGTATTTGAATAAAATTATTTCACCTTATCTTGTCCAATGTCTTGAACGGAACGCTGCATTAAAATTAAACGATGCAAGAAAATAATTGCCAATAATAATGCTTCTTACTTAAAAAAGAGCCCCCTCCCCCAGTGGCACAGCGGCATGTCTGTGAACTTGTACTGCTAGAAACCGGGTTTCGATACCCGTGGTGGGCAGAGCACAAATAGCCCATTGTGTAGCTTTATGATTAATAACAAACAACAACTAAAACGGAATATATTTGTTTCCTATTGTAGAGTTGAAAACTTTGACTAAATTGCAGTACCCACTTAAATGTGCAAATTAACTCATTTCTTGAGTACAAAAGATTGAAAATGATTCGAAATATTTATAAACGAACTGTCAAATCATTCAGAAACATTTCCGAATTAAGTTATTACAAATCAAGAAGTTAGAACTAACGTGAGCTTTCTAAAACACACGATAATTAGCCCTTTTTTATAGCTTTAAATAAAAGTGAAAAGGTTGGTTGGTTTTTGGGGTATAATGGCGCAAAGCAACGTGGCTATCTGCGCCAAACCGCTGTGTAAAAATAAAAGAAAATAGCAAAAATGAAAACATGTTTAACAAAGCCCGAAAATTAGGTAAAAATCTAAACAGAAGTTAAAAAGGCCAATGGCCAGCAAAAAAGCTAAAAACACAATCAAGTTAGACATCACCAATGACGCCGTCCAACGTTAAGGGTAAACCCTTAGATAATACATGTCTAAAATGGTTCCGCTCACACTTGTAACGACGTCACGAAAGTAAAACGTGGGCAGTTGTGACTTGAGTGTCTGAAAGACCACACTTTGGCGGATCAATCCCACAAAAAAGAAAACGATGATTAAAAAACTGATCAATGCGTAGCCTAGTCAAGAAAAGTTCCTCCCGTTGATCCTTACAGAAACTATACAGTCAAACAACAACAGGTTTGATCTGGAAAAGCTTGTTATGAAGTTGCTCACCCCAAATCGACTGCCAACTGGCGCGGAGCCGGGCTTTGATCACAGGATCATAGTCCATATATGGGACAGGCACGGCTGTGACAGTACCAGAGCAGACGGACTTGTTTGTTTGTTTCTAATTATGCACAAAGCTATACAAGGGCTATCTGTGCTCTGCCCACAACGGGTATCGAAACCCAGTTTCTAGCGTTGTAAGTCCGTAGACATACCGGTGTGCTACTGGGGGGCAGGCGGACTTAACTGCGGTGTCAGCAAGTTCGTACCCACAAATACCGACATGGTCAGGTATCCAGAAAAACTGGACAGAAATGGAAAACAGTGAAAAGTGGGCAGAGTGAGAACTTATATAAAGCTATTTCAGGGCCGATAGAGAGTTGTTTGGGATTTAGCCGCGCAAAGCAAAGTGGCTATCTGTAAATAAAGAAAAACTCTATTAAAAAAAAAGATAAAAAGAAACAAGTTAAAAGCTAAAAAATGTTCAAAAATCAAATAAAAAACTCAAATAGAATTAAAAAGGCCAATCGCCAACAGAAAACTAAAAACATCAAGCTGGACAATGTCACCATCACAAATGACACTGTCCAAAATTAGGTGGTGGGTAAACCGTTATAAAACATATGTCTAAAATGATACCGCCGCTAACGTTCGTAACGGAGGCACGAAAGTAAAATTTGGGCAATTGTGAATCAAATGCCACAAAGGCCACACATCGGCAGATCAGTCCCCCATAAAAGAAATAGATGAGTAAAAAAAAAAAAAACTAATCACAAAACAACTTTCTCCCATGTTTGATCTGGAAAAGCTTGTTATGGAAGTGCTCACCCAGAGTCGCTTGCCAACTGGAGCAAAGCCGTGCCTTTATCACAGGACCATAGCAATTCCAGAGCCAATAGAGAGCTAAGAGAGTCAGGATAAATAGTACAGTTAGTGTACTGCTTAGCTTCTACATGATCCAAGGCAAGAGAAATGGCATACAACTCGGTAGTGAACACAGAATCTGTAGAGGGGATCCTGTGAGCAACCACCGAGCCACTACAAACCATGGCAAAGGCCACTGATCATCTGATTTCGAACCACCCGTGAAAACGGGAACAGAAGAATGGTTCAAAAGATTTTTGGCAAAGATAAGACGGTACTTCTAATCGGGTGTATCTGCTTTCCTCAGATGACTCAATAAAATGTCACAGGTGAGGATGGTACGAACCATGGCTGGATGGACCGATCATCAGACTCAGCAATAGCATCCAATTACAGACCCAATTTAGCCAGCTGCTCCTGGATGCGAATACCAAAAGTAGGAATAGAATACAATCTGTGACGAAAGAGCATAGCGCATTGGGGGAGGACGACACAACCCCAGATGGAGTTGTGTCCATTAAACTCTCCCAGGATTAAAAATGGAGATGACAGACCATCTATTTGGAAAGAGCACAGCCCACTGTGGAAGAAAGACAACCCCAAATGGGATGCTGTAGTAAGAATCAAAACTTAGTAGCTTATTGCAAAGAAAGTTGCAAGTGTCGGATGTAAAAAGGAGGGTCATGAGACTCAGTGTACAAGTGTGGAAAGCTCCTGTGCTGAACAAAAGCCCCAGATGGTGGACAAGGTCCAGCACCTTCAATGCAAAGAGCTTGGCAGAACCATAAACCCATGGTCCAGTTTGGATCATATGAGGGCATGATAGATCTTGAGTATAGAACGATTATATGCTCCCCATGAGGTGGAAGAGAGGACACAAAGGATGTTGAGTGTCCTTATACACTTCATACGTAGCTGCTTGATGTGAGAAATTAAAATAAGCTTACAGTCAAAGATAAGTCCCAAAAAGGGGAAAATAGAAGTGCTGGAGAGATAAGTAAAGCACTTCCCGAGAATATCGGCGATGCTCTGTACATCAGCAACTTTCTGACCATTGGAGAGTAAGATGGAAAGGGGATGGGAAACATATTTCCTATTAATCTGCCGAATCTTGTCCCTGATGACTTCAGAACTGGTGGTAGAAGAAATGCTGGTGGTGAACTTAATTCAAGATTCCTTCTGCCTTTGACGTCTGACCTGCCGAGCATAGGCACGGGCCCTCTGGAAAGCAATACAGTTAGAAAGAGTGGGATACCTGCAAAAGGTATCCCAGGCTAATTTATGAGCCTTCTGTGTCTGCTGGCAGGAGACCATCTATGGACGAGGAAACGTGTCGGGGTTTTTGGAGATAGAACGAACAGCTGCTTGAATTATATAATCTGTTACTGCTTCCACATAGTCATTGATAGATGGAAGTTCTGAAATAGAGGTGAAAGAGAGCCATTTGGCTCGGTCCAACTTCCACTGTGGCACCGTGGGTCAATGTCACACCTCCCCCCCAAGAAAAACCAGAAGAGAGAAGGTGGTGATCAGAGCATATACTCCACAGAACGACCCCTTCCATCAATATCAGCACCACCCCAGAAGGAATTGTGTCCATTAAAGTCTTCCAGGATTAAAAAGGGAGGCGACAACTATTCTATGAGAGTATCAAGGTCTGATTGATAAAATAAAGGTATGTATTTATTCAAATCAACTGGAAAACCATCAAATGCATGCTTACAGAATAAGGATCTTTTCTCACTTGAACTGGTTTTAATTACCATCGAAAAATTAAATCAAAGTAAAAACGATACAGCATTAGACATTTCATTCAAAATTGAAGTTACAACATTCGATTTACCAGTAGGCAGTGCCAGACGTAAGTTATGAAACATTACTCTTGATCGACTTTAAAAACGATCTGTTATTATAAATAATAACTATGACCTTTGCTGTTTTAATCCGAAAGTAATAGCCTGAGTATCACTCAAAAAATAATCCAAAAACATAATAGTATTAGAGATCAACAATGACCGATGCTTAAACGTATGGCTAAAGACTTACATAGTTTGTCTATTGGTCCGGAAGAACCATGTGGTAGAGAAGACGTTTCTAAATTTGAACGTCATTTAAATGTTCAAATACAGGTAGTATCTTAGTAAAATTTCGATCGTGTAATATATAAAGGTTCTTCATTCACAGACAAAATCTACTTTTAGTACCATGATTATCATTTCGACGTCATAACGTCAATGAGAGGTTTTCTCGAGGTAAATTATTACTGTTCAGAATGTGACAAGTCATTTAAACATTTAAATAAACTTCATTGTTCTGAATATTGTAATGTTTACTATAGTAATGAATGCTCAAAAGGTCAACACAGTTTGTTCTGTTTGTAACAGATTTTGTAAATCTGCAGCATGTTACAACCGATATAAATCAAAGAATGGTAAATAAACGATATCTTCGTGTAATAATTTTTACCAGTCTAAAAGTTGTTTTGGCATTATTGAGAGAAAGAAACGTAATCACGAATTTCATTGATGTGTCAAAATCATATGTCTTAAATAATCATGTTTTCTACTGGATAAAAGCAAAGATTCGTCAAATAAATACTTATTTTTTTATTTTGAGACAGATCAGGAAACCAGAATTCACGAGGTAAACTATTGTGTAGTTCATGATTAATAAGGTAAAGGTATAAATTTAAAGGTTGTAAGTCGTGTGGCGAATTGTGTTAATTCTTACTTTAAAAAAAACATAAGAATTATAGAGCTATAGTGCATAATATGGAAGGTTTTGACGGACACTTTATCTTAAATTATCTTATTCGTTAAAGGATAAAACCCGACATTATTATAAACGGTGGAAAACATTATAGTTATGACCATCAAAATTCTCAGAATTAGAATAATTGACAGTTACAATTTTATACCTATATTTATCATTGTTTCAAAAAACATTGGGATTAAAAGAACTACAGAAAGGATATTCCCCTCATCTTTTCAATATAAAGCCAAATGAGGAATATGGAGAACATATAACGGATGCCAGTTTTTACTCTCCTGACACCATGTCAGCACCTCTAAGACAAAAGTTCCTGGATTGACACTGTCAGCGACGAGAGGAAGAATACATCTTTGACTTTCAAGAAGAGATGTACTTTTTTGTTGAAAGTTATATTTATCATTCTTTATTATTATCGCGTTCAATTCCTCAAGGAAACTTGCATCAATTGAAAATAGTTTTTATGTCAAGTACTTACACGTCTTGTTATAGGATGTGTTGACAACGGTGGATTTAATGGATTTTAGAAAAATATCAATCACTTTGAACTGTGACCAACCTCTCTTCTTTGAAGTGTAGACGATAATGACGTCAGTATTTTAACAGTGGTTTTGTGTACTGTATGTATGTGACCACGCGGTGACCTTTCCATTCTCAAAGGTCTGTATGCATGTGAAGTAAAGTTAAACAGTATCAAGGTTTAACTAGTTTGACATCAGTTCGAGATCATACGGGTTCGTTAGTTTTGTAAACTTGTAATAGAAAATGGGGAACAAAATGCAGAAATTTGTCTGTGTGTTTCGTGATTGTATGCTTTCATTGATAATGACCCCAGTTCGAAAGAACAAAGATATTTTGTATATTCTGCTTGAAACTGGGTTTTGAACACGTTACATCACTAACGTGGTTCTCAAAGATTTATAGAAAGTGATGTTATTTCATAATAGTAATAATCATATTAAATGTAGTAAAATGTAAGTTGAAATCTCATTCAAACAAATGATAACATGTTACGTTAAGTAATGTTTTTGACATTGTTCATATGAGGAAGTCCACCCTTGTAAAACCGTGTAAGATAAAGTAACGTGTAATATAAAAAAATTATCATATAAAGTCAAACTAGTGAAAGTGTAAGTTTTAATTATTGCATAATAGACGTTTTATTGATGATGTAAAATGTAATATTTTGTTGTGTAAAGTTAAATCAGTAAAAGTATAAGTTTCAATTATTGCATGACAGCGCCCTTTTTAGGGCTATTGAATTAGCGATTTAAACCTATTAAATATAGACATGTTGAGACACAAATTATGTCCGTCATTGTCTATGACAGCCTGTCATGGCGGCCTGTAGAACCTCTTAGCCATGTTAAATTAAAGTATATATTTTTTCTTGTAAAGGTTTACAGCTGCGAAAGTATACCTTACTTGAAAACATCACGATAAAAATAAACAAAAACAATACGTCTTTTAG
>NW_013665611.1:1167023-1172869 GCF_000517525.1 Limulus polyphemus
CAGTCTTTAAAATATAGATAAAATAGCAATGTTGAAATATTTCTATTTTACCACGACTCTCTTCGAGTTGAAATATTTAAAAATTGATTTGTAGATATAGTTGGGTTTAGATGTTGTATAAGTAGACGTCCTTTGATCTTTTATTAGTGTTTTTCTTCTGTAGCACCGCCGATCTCGAAACGATAAGCTTTTAATTGGATGTTTTTGTCTGAGATATCTTATAGGACGTGAGTTAACGTTGGGTGTTGCTGACTAGCTGAATTTTCTTTAGTCCACCATTTCATAATTAGTGACGGCTAAGGCAGCTAGACCTTGAGCTAGTTTTGCACGAATATCTGAAAACAAACAAATAAACACACCTACAATAAACAACCCTTTTTACCGATAGATGCCACTGGTATTATATCTTTTACTCTTTGGTAGGGGTCAAATAACATGCTTTTTTTGTTATTTTCTGTAAGAATTTTCTCATCTTACTAAGATATTCATTGCATGTCCAACAGGATATTCAATTTCATGTGTTAAACGGCATTTAATTTTACTTAGAAAAATGAAATTAACCAATGTTGCTGGAGCCATTGATCGAATTCACATTGTAGTTAACACAATATAATATAATATTTAGGGACACAGGGGACCTATTGGTCCATCTCGGCTGTCTCATTCCCTAAACTAAGTTAAAACTATTAAGTAATGAAACTTTAATTATTTCATATAGTTATCAAGGTTTCTTTCTCTTAAACTCGATTAAATGTACTGCCTCCACAACATAGGAAGGCAACCCATTCCAAAGGCCAACCACCCAGTTAAAAAAATAAAATTATCTTAGCTGAATGTGACTCCTACTTTGCCAAAATTTATATTTGTGTCCCCTAGTTCTACTATTCTCGCCGTTAAGTAGGAAGAAAGTTGATGCATCAAAACTGTCAATTCCCTTTACAATCTTAAATATGTCAATCAGACTCCCCTAACTCTTCAAAAGATAGTTCAAGTTACTATAACTGAAATGGTTACAATTCGATAATTTTACAGACTCTATGTGATAAACTCCTCTTTATCGAAATCTCCAGCATAATAAATGTATAATTTGAAGGCCACTTCTGACTAGGGATGCTGTTTTTCTTCTGTCCATATTTCTGGTGATTATTTAAAGAGATAATTGCCAACTAACAATTAAAAAAATTAAGTGTATCTTAAGCTTCAAAAGTGTAGGTATTGAACAAGTAAATGAGCTACTTCAAGGAGGGTTTGGTTCAGAAGATTAAAGTATTTAGATGTAGTCAATGCATAATTGGCTAGTCGATTGATTGTAGCATGCTGTGTTCTTCACAATATATGTAACGAAGCACCTGAAAGTTACAGCGATACAAACAACGCTTGTGATGATGACGTTAACAATGATATATTTACTAGATTAGAATGGACTAATGACTCAAAATTACAAAAAATTATGGACATGTTAATGTGCTGTGCAAACCTCTTTTTTGTGTGTGCATATTAAAAGTTGCATTAAGGCTTTTGTTTGTTTGTTTTGAATTTCGCGCAAAGCTACACGAGGGCTATCTGCACTAGCCGTCCCTAATTTAGCAGTGTAAGACTAGAGGGAAGGCAGCTAGTCATCACCACCTTCCGCCAACTCTTGGGTTACTCTTTTACCAACGAATAGTGGGATTGACCGTCACATTATAACGCCCCCACGGCTGAAGGCGAGCATGTTTGGTGGGACGAAGATTCGAACCCACGACCCTCAGATCGCGAGTCGAGCGTCCTAACCCCCTGGCCATACCAATTGCATTTTAACCAGGAATAATTAAATAGATTTGGGCAAAACTATAAATGTTACTTTTATAAAAAGATAATTCATTATGTCTGTTAAATTTGCAATCGATTTCACTGTCCTTAATTCATCTTCTTTATGTTTTTCCAATATTTGTTTCTACTTTCATATATTCTACGTATTTTTTAAACCATGTAGGTGGCTCTTTTAAATTTGGATAGTGCCATTTTTAGCCCTTCTAGTACAAACGGGATCTTAGGTGTTACTATTGCTATTTTATTTCGGACTAGATTGCTCTGGCGATTCTTCTACTCTGAAATTTTGGTCTGACTGACTTCTGTCTGTTGGGTTCGTCTCCCTCCCCCTGGCGGTACAGCGGTAAGTTTATGGACTTACAATGATAAAATCCTTGGTCAATTTCAGTGGATACAGCAGATAGCCCAAGGTGGGTTTGCTCTAAAAGACAAACAAACGCTGTTGGTCTATTGCTGAAACTTACTGATGATGCCAGCATTTCTTCAGGGGATGGGGGATCTCTAGTTCCTTTACATCCTAAAGCATCATCAGTAATGGAATAAAAATCACACTTTATTTCCATATTCTCCACTAGTGTTAATTTTGTCCTTGTTCTTCCTGTAAGTGCACATTATGTTCTTCCATTTCATATCACAGAGGGCGCTACTGGCACTGAAACCTCCTGTCTTTTCAAGTATACTGACTACCTTATTTTATCCACAACTTTTGTTACTCACATTTTGGCCTTTTAAACTCTTATTTAAAGTCAAACCTCGTTTAAATAAGTAGTATTGTTTTTTCTTTGTTCCATTAGAGTAAGAGACACAGCTATAACAATGAAGATTGAAATAACACGATAGAATGAATTATATAAGAGTCTGAGATAGGATACGAACGTAGTTTTGAAACCATATTCATTTAACAATAATTTTACTTTATTTTTCTAATATACCCTTTAATGAAACTCATTTCAAAGAGTAAGTTGATAAAGGTACATTTATACAAAAGTATGGAGTTCAGTTGCCATTACTGTACACTATGAAACAACATTAAAGTTATCTGACTTTTCCACAGTTACAGTAATCTTAAGAATTTTTTATTCTGTTTGTACAGTGAAATATTAAAATTAGAGTAGGTATTTACCCACTTTGTCTTGGAGTAAAATTTGTTAATATCCTTATATCATTTCAGGCCCGGCATGGCCAGGTGGATAAGGCGCTCGACTCGCAATTTGAGGGTCGCTGGTTCGAATCCCCGTTCCACCAAATATGCTGACGGTCAATCCCACTATTGGCGGTGGGTGGTGATGACTAGCTGCCTTCCCTCTAGTCTTACACTGCTAAATTAGGGACGGCTAGCGCAGATAGCCGTGTTGTGTAGCTTTGCGCGAAATTCACAAACAAACAAACCTATCATTTCCAAGTCGACTCACAAAAAAAGAACTAGCCGTGACAGTAATTTAGTTTGAAGGAAGAGAAAACAAACTCTATGTTTGTCTGTCCTTCCCAACTGGGGTACTCCGAAACTTCTGTTCCCCTTCAACCACGCGAGTGAGACTTAATGATTCTAGCGAATTTAGTTTCATCTTGTGTTTTAATTATAAGCCGGAAAGCCACAGTGTCCTCGGGAACCCGCGAAGAAGGTCGGAGGAGGCGGACGTTGCGTCGTCATGTCCAGCGGCGGTTGACTTGAAGAGGTCGATGAAGTTGTGAGAGTTGTACAAATGAACGAACGAGACAGGAAGATCCATATGTGGGTTACGTATGCTAAGTTTATAAATTACATGGTTTTATTGTGGGTAATAGCGTAAATTTCGATTTTGAATGTCTCCCAATTGAGTTTGTAAGGCAATATATGCCTTGGCTGTAAGGCAATACATGATTAGTGTTATACATGCAAAGTGATTCACCGAAGTCCCCGCCAATAAAGCTTGCAATATCGCAATGACTCCAACAAGTTAATCCACATACCCAGCACACTTCTCTTTTAGAATTTACAGCAACTAAAACCAATTCGATTTTCAACAACGAACATCTCCTTCAAATAGATGGTTTAAGTATGGGCAATCCTGTTTCACCCGTTCTTGCCAATATATTCATGACCCAGATCGAAACACAAGCCATACATCATGTACCTCATCCCTCACTCTACTGGTACAGATATGTCGATGACACTTTTGCTGGTTTCACTTCTACAGAATCCACACTAACTTTCTTTGAACGCATAAACTCCATTCATCCCAACATCAAATGTACCATAGAACACGAAAACAATAAACAGTTATCTTTTCTTAACCTCAACGTTCAAAATTCACCGTAAGAACACACACACACCGACCTCTACATCCCCTAGAATTCCGCTCATGACACCACACAAAAAATCAATACACTGAAAAACCTCATAAACACAGCCACAAGACTTTGTTCAACGGACTACATAGATGAAGAAATCAACCACATAAAGCATTCCTTCATTCACACCAATAACTTTCCACCAGCTATTGTTGAAAAACTGTCCAACATTCACCACAACAAAACTCAACTCACGAGCAAAATTGATACTAACAAACCCAACAACAGTACATTACACTGCAGTTTACCTTTTTTCCCTGAAACCAGCTCAAGAATTATCCACACTTGGACAAAACTAGCCATTAAATACAAAATTCCTGTCAACGTCAAATTCTCTCAAAAACCCGGCCATAAATCAAAATCGTTAGTAAACAAAAAATATTTAGAATCACACAACACCAACGTCATTTACAAAATAACATGCAATAACTGCCCAGAATTCTACATCGGAGAAACAGGAAGAAAATTGGAAACCAGATTGACAGAATACAATAAAAAACCGTCCCATGTTTTCCACCATTGCAACTCAAAAAAACATAGAATATCCGTTTAAAATAAAGTAATTTTAAACCAAAAACCAAACATAAACAAACCAAAAATCAAGTAATCAGCAGACATACCGCTGTGCCACTGGGGGGCTTAAACAAAATAACCCTACTCTAAACCAACATCCTGGGGTGCCAAGATATCTCTTCTAAGTCGTGGTGGAGGTTGCTGGCAGTTATTTAGATTTAAAAATAATTGTTTCCGAAGGAAACAATTATTAATCTGGGGTGCTCGAAGATTAAACAATCCTCCTTCACCCCGCTCGTGGTAAATGGGTACGTGACGTTTAGAGGTCAGCGGAGTACTGAGCCGAATGGGCTAACGGTAATTAAGTAAGCAAGAGGAGAAAATAAAAATTAAAAATTTTCAAAAGACTTTTGAAACTTTAAAAATTTAAAAAAGTGAAGCAAAGTACCTTAAGGCTAGACAAAACACAAACGTCATGTGACCTCTTTGTTCCATACTGTATATATATGTCAGTGTAAACTACTTGTACCTGATGATGACAAAACCATGTTGAAACGTTGTATATTTGCTGTTATGTTAAACTTATATTATTTTTTATTACCCATTCAAGCCGCCTCCAAGTATTATTAGTCTCAAAGTGGGTTCCTCGTCATCGAAAGAGAATGTACAAGTCATGGAGGAGAATGGTTAGATCCAGTACGGAATTAATCCACATCCCCAGCTCACTTTTTGCTTCTCTCTTAGAATTTACACCAACTAAAACCAACTTCATTTTCAACGACGAACATTTCCTTCGAATAGATGGTTTAAGTATGGGTAATCCTATTTCACCAGTTCATGCCAATATATTCATGACCCAGATCGAAACACAAGCCATACATTCTGCGCTTCATTCCCCACTATACTGCAACAGAGTAAGAAGCAGAAAATGTATAAGTCATGGAGGAAAATGATAACAGTGTACTAATTACCTTTAATAATAGATGTTTTATATATCTCATGTTCATTCTAAACTGAGCATCTTTCATAACACGTATTGTATAATAATAGATGTTTTATATATATCATGTTCATTCTAAACTGAGCATCTTTCATAACACGTATTGTATAATAATAGATGTTTTATATATATCATGTTCATTCTAAACTGAGCATCTTTCATAACACGTATTGTATAATAATAGATGTTT
>NW_013665611.1:1172922-1200238 GCF_000517525.1 Limulus polyphemus
AGTAATACAAGAACTTATTAACTAAATAACTAAATAATAACCGTACCATATATTCACATTATAATAGAAAGTATGACGTCTTACGTCGTTTTTTTTTGGTCCATCTTATTTTTTGACTTACACTGTAATAAGGTTTTTACAATTTTTTTGAAAAAAAATCCATTTGAATTTTAGTGTGTATTTTAATGACAAAAACGTTATACTTGATACTTACAAACAAACTATACAATTTTGTACCCGTTTGTAGAATAAATAATTAATATAATCTTCATGTTGTATATTTTTTCTCACTCTCATCTGGATTACAGTATGCTAATTGTCAGCTTTTGTGGATTCTTATACAGTAAGTGCCTGTGACATTTTCGACGGTAACGATGAATGAACAGCACTGCACTTGTTTCAATATCAATATATATCTATATATTCTGAGATAAGTACACACAAATAGATCAGCATAAATATAAACCTTGTCTTGTCCGTAGCTTTGCTGCAATTTGCTCTCTTTCTGCTCAGCTGGCCCGCCTTTCGTTCCATCGTCGGTTCGTCGCCACCCATTCACTATCAGCTCCCACGCGCCACTCTACACTCTCGACAACAACGAGTCACAAACGCAAAATACATCATCATAAACTTAACAAAAACGAAATAATATTACAATGATCATAAAACACAACAAATCAATGACAGTCTTTTACATTGTGTTTTCTTTACTGCAGTATTACACAATGTTTTTCTTTTGAAAAAAAATTACTGAAATTATTTTCTGGACATGTTGTAATTGTTCCTCATAAAAAAATGTAGATCAAAACTATGGTTGGATGTTACGTGTAATTTCTGAACACCGATTTGAATAACTGTTCTGCGACGACGATAAATTCATATACTTCAGTATTTTATTTAACAGAATAACTTCAACGGTGATATTTACACACTTTGCCATATATCTTTTATAACAACTTTTTTCTTCTTGTCATGTACACCACATTCAGAGAAAACGTTGTGAACGTAGATATTCTGTTTCTTTACTTATTTTTTTCAGGTTAACGTCCAACTTGTTCTCGGTGATGGTTTTGGATTTTATTTCAGCAAGAAAGAGACTTTCTCGAATAAATACTATTCGACTGTTGTTTACTTGTACACCTATCTATAATCCCCCTCCCTCCCCCAATAAAACAGCAACAATAACGTTACTCAAAGAGTGAACATGAAAGGCTTTTTTTCAGAAACTCCTGAAATCTGCCATTCTCTACAGCAATCGATCTTAAGAGGCACAATAAGCAAGCACTGACCACCTTATCATCAATCAACGTAACACGTGACGACCGGGAAAATATATAACATTTCCCCTGTCTAGTGTTCACCAGTATCTTTCAACCAAGAATAGCCGCTGCTGCGTTTTGAACTTTATCCCTTATCGGTACGTATGTAAAGGACTGTGGAACGAGTCGGTCGTTTTATAGGTTAACACTATACCTAGAACGGCAATATTACATCCTGGGAGTGGCATTGAACATGATTTTATTCGCGCAGTTTTCATTAAATGAAAGCTTTCTATTGTAAGAAAATCACTACATACATATATATAGAAAAGCAATCACGACACGAAGGCCAGGAAACCATCAGGCTATAATAATAAAATAAGTTGGTGTCATACAAGCATAAAAAGATATATTAAATAAATCATAAATTACTTTTTTACTCAGTATTCTATAGTTACAAGGTTTTATTCTAGATTAATCAAAATTATAAATAAACCAGTTGGTGGTTAATGATCTTAAAAAACAAATATCATCTGATAGTTTTATATAAAGCAACAAACAATACATAGAGAGCACTAGAATCAGTGTGTTGTTGTTGTTTTTTTACCCTAGTGGAATCATGACATCTACCAAATCTGTTCACCTCTGTTAAGGTGAGGATATATTGAAGTTCTGTTTTACTTATAATGTTTATCTTCAAGAAAGTATTTAAGAATCATTCAATTGCAATAGAATTTGGAATATTAGAATGTCAGTGGATGATATACAATGAAAACTTTCACACTGGGAAATTGTATCGTTTAATTTTTGCCTTCAAGATAAATGGTAACAAAACAAAAAAATCTTTAAAATTTACGTTTCATGGGTAATGTTTTTGTGTTTTTTAAAGTAAGATGCTGAGAAAATTTTATCATGACAACTTTTGTTTCAACTTAACAGGTGCGACAAAAATAACAGAAGACAAAACTTATTATTAAAAAACTGTTAATTTTGAAATGAATTTCCCCAAGACTTTAAAAAGACGGTATTTTTTGTAAAATAATTGGGATTCAAAAAGTTTATAATATGGTTTTCAACGGAAACAAGATATGGTACGTCACTGCATAATTTTCATTTGTAAATTATAAGCAATCTCTTTACGAATAGCAAGTTTTTCAATAATCATTTGTATACTTACACAGGAATGGGAATGATTTTTTTCTTCTGATATGACTATGATACGTGAACTATTTTTGATAAGCCTCGAGTAATATGACTTAAATGCTTTTAATTCAAGAGTGAATATACTGCTGTAATGTATTCTATTGTTGGGCGGGTTATCCAAGCCACGTAACGATTACGAATTAGTTTATTTTTTATTTGACGTTTGCTACAGGCTGCTTTCACTTTATTCACAAATAACCCATGAAGTTTGAACAGAAATTCTGAAACTAATGATACGCCTAACTCACAAATAAACTTACTTGTTAGATTTCCCCACTGTTGATAACGGGTATACTGTTTAGCTTATTAAATGAATTTAAAATTAAACCACTCACACACAACTGGCACTGAACTGATTCACTCATTGACTCATTGAATTCTTCACTGAATCTTGTATTTAATAGTACTCTTTATTTCTACATAGTACAAAAACTTTCTAGATCATGACGTCTTGACTGGCTCCCTATAGTACACAAAAATATAAATCAGAGCATTTAAAATATAGCTGATCACAGTATATATATATATATATATGTGTGTGTGTGTGTGTGTGTGTGTGTATTTGGGGGTTAGACAATATAAAAATTTAAATAATAAAGTTTTTGAAGCAAACTAAGTTTTCTTTGTTAGAAACAATGGGATGAGTGGGAATTGAGCTTTATCCACGTTTTATGGAATTATAAGAAATATTTTTATTTTATCTTATTAAATTAAACTTTATCAGTAAATTAAAAGAATAAAAATAAAATGCTTAAGTCTCCAAAATGGGATCCAGAAATAAAACTAGATCATTATAATTTTGATTATAGATTAGCATATTAACCGAATATTTAAAATATCAAACCAAATTAATTACGAGGTAAACACATATATTTACATACTTATAACAGATGTAAGTTTACATTTTGGTTGTTAACTTAGGAAAAGAAATTCACTTCATTACAGGGGATATATTCTCATCGCCTGGTTTTATTACGACGGTCTTTTTTTTTATCAGTAGTACTTCTTAACCTCTCATGTAGATGCCGTCACACTACACAATTTTAAGATGCTCACAGAAACAATAAATTGTCTGATATATTTTTTTTACTTAGGTAATACATATCCTAGCAACAAGTGTATTTTAAAATATATACATGTTTTTGTTTTTTTTTTCAAATACGAGTTATTTGAATAAAATTAGTTGAGTATAAATCAACTTTTCTTACAGTGTTTTAATTTAGCTTTCTTAAAAATCAGTAGTTATTTATACAAACTTACATTTATGAATGAATAAATCGCCAGGTAGGGGTAGATGACAAATGTAGATCTGTATAACCATACTATTATGTTAGTGTAGAGATATACAATAAGCTATTTGCACTCCGTACACCGCGAGGAATAAAACCCCGGATTTAAGGGTTGTAAGTGCGTAAACTAACCACTTATCCATTGGGGAAATAATGTTAGGAACTCTGAACCTATTCATTCATTTACAGAAATAATTTGAAGTGTTGTATACAATGAAATAAAATTCAGAAAAGTAACAAGTACATTAGAATACTAAATTAATCTCCAGAAGGTCATTGCTACTGCGAATTATATAATGAATCAATTATCCATTATAGAATCTATACGAAAAAAAAAAGGCTTGAAACTTTGTGTATAAACGAACTATATCAAACCATGTTTTAAAATTTGATACCAGAGGCCGTTAGCATCAAAGAGGTAATAAAACCACGATATTATTTGTATCGATCTCACAAAAGTTTCCCCTTATTTTGATTAGTTTATTCCACGCATTTAGTGGATGCTTTGAACTTCAATAGATATTCATCGAAATGTTAACAATAACGTTAGCTAGAAGGACTTCTCAAGCACGTGAACATTGAAATTAAACTCATTAATTTTATGTACGCAAAGTGTTCATAAGAAGACAACGTTAAGGTTTCTTTCTACTCGCGACAGAGAAATGACGAAAGGGTTTTCGTGACTAACAGGATCTTTGGACTACTACCTAATATTAATTTGACTGATTATTCAAACTTGATGTATTTGCATGAGGGAGTTCCTAGTAAAACGTATTAAACATTTAATGAATTAATTATGTGGGACTGTAGTTGTTATTTTTTTAATATAAATATTATGCAATAACAAACAAACAAGGAACTGCTGAAATATTTAAACATCCACGACTTGAAACAGTTATATAATTTTCAATTATCGGAAAATACACTATCGGTCTTGAAACTTATAACTTTGCAAGAGTGATTGGTTCAGTGTTATGTCTTAGTATACAATAAATATTTTTGGCAAGACAAGCTCAAGTTTGAGAGGAAATAAAAACTGTAAACTAGTTAAAAAAGAAGAAGTTACATGAAAGATTAACCTACGAATTGTAACGATTTAGGTTAAACAACAGATCACCAGTAATCCTTTTAGCTATTCGAACTGGCAATTTGCGAATGTTTAGTTTTGTAAGTTAAAACGTTTTCCCAAAATGAATTTGCTAGTTATACCTTCTATATCATAATATTTATACGTTTTTGGAATGACATCGCTTCTTGATAATTTATTGAATAATAAGAAAGAAGATAACGATTAAGAGTTACATGGATATAGTTAACATTATATGGACAATGTTAATACTATAAGGATAATAAATTCTGCCTAAGAAATTTATCAACATGTGCCTCTGATCTTTAGCAGTTGCTTTAGTATAAAAGTTAATAATGCACATACACACACAATAAATAAAACGAAGCAAGAATCTCATTTTAAACAGCTGCTGCCATCTATCATCAGTTAGTGCAATCCGTTTTATGGAAATTAATGATGATGTGGATGATTAGAAGGATGCTTTGTACACCATTTATAGTTAATATACACTATCATATACGTAAAAGTACCAAAGGATAAAAAGGAATCAAGTAGAAAGATAAAGCTATGAACAAACAATGTGAAGACATTTCTCTCTAATGAAGGAGAGTGAAATGCTACAATTGTTTAATAACTTACAAAACTATAAAAGTTAATAATGCATATACACACACAATAAATAAAACGAAGTGAGAATCTCATTTTAAACAGCTACTGCCATCTATCATCAGTTAGTGCAATCCGTTTTATGGATAATTCGGTTATAATTTAAAAACTGTAATGTGATTACATAAACCAAATACTGCTTTGAGTGAGAAAACGGTTAATAACTAATTAAATAGTAATCTTCATTTACGGATGATAATCACAAACACCACCTGGATGACTTAAAAGTGTTTTTAGATTAAAAAATAATAATAATACTTGCCTGTATGCATTAGGCAAAATGAAGGATTTTGTCTATAAAGCAAACTGTTCCCGTACTTTTTGATATAGACTAAACTTACTATAGTACATTATACAGAACTCGAATATATGTTGTTATCTTTTCAGAATCTCGCGGAAAGATACACAAGGGCTATATGTGTGTGTCTTTAGTTACGAACTGAAGGTGACGTTGTTTGAATAGCATTTAATTCAGGACGCACCTTGTGTATCCACATATTCTCTGTTGTGCGGAGCATTCCCTTACTAACCACAATCCCCAAGATGTTCAAGTGATTTGATGTAACATTTATGTCACATTCTTGTAAGTACCCCCTAGTGGCACAGCGGTATATCTGCGGAGTCACAACGCTAGAAACCGGGTTTCGATAGCCATGGTGGGTAGAGCATAGATAGCTCTTTGTGTACCTTTGTGCTTAACAATAAACAAACAAACAAACTTAAGTCTTGTAAGCAAAGGCGAAGAATTTTTGGAGTTGCAGACCGGGTACGCTCGCCCTAGTTCATGTACGGCCATGGTGCTCGATTAAATCTTTATTACAATTCTCTCCATCTTCAGTAATGCATATGACTTCACCTTTAACACATAATTTTTATGTGTATTTAATCCGTTTAGTTAGTGTGTTGATTTTTATTGTTAAGCGGAAAGTTACACGATGGGCTATCTGTGCTGTGCCCACCACAGGTATCAAAATCCACTTTCTATCGCTATAAGTCCGTAGACTTATCGCTGAGCCACTGCTAATCTGTTTAGTCAATGTATTCGTTGTGCTCTCTATTTTCACTTACTTCACCAATGCTTACTTTGTTACACATTCGTATAAATTGCTCATTTCTACCTGATGTTAACTCGTTTAAGCTTGTTTTTAACACGTGATTTATTTTCAAAATTCCCATTCCCTTAAGAGATATGATATATCGGGAATGGTGATATGAAAATCCTCAAATATGCTGCTTTTTTAACTGACTATGTACAGTTGTAGCTCCATATTTCAGGATTATTTCTAAGGACATTCCTGGATAAACAAGGTCACAGTACCTTTACTATTCCATAAGAACAAAGATAGAAATATAGACATATAGAGAGAAAATATGAAGAACATCTTAAAATTGTGACATCCAAAATTTACTTTATAATAAACTCCCAATTCTTCAAAGTAGCATAGATTAAATTAATTTACTTTCCGGTGTTTCCAACAGCGTCTTATGAAGGTGCTTCAAAGGTAAGTTCAAGCTGTATGAAAAAAAAACAAAAAAACATTGTTTCTCTTTCGTCGCCCCCCAGTGGCACAGCGGTATATCTGCGGACTTACAACGCTAAAAACCGGGTTTCGATACCCGTGGTGGGCAAAGCACAGATAGCCCATTGTGTAGCTTTGTGCTTAATTCCAAACAAACAAACAAACAAATCTCTTTCGTCACGTGCATGCATTATTCGGAGGTCTTTTTTTTTGCCTACAGACTTTCCGTTGTGAAAGTTAGAGTCTGAAAACAGCAGAAATAAAAGAAGAATAGAGCATGCTCCAAGTTTTTAATATGTTGTTTAGTTACCATCTGTTGTTGCTTCATCATCAGAGAGGAAAGTTTCTTGTTGTTTTTTTTTCTGAATGGGAAAGTTAATTACACAGCCAGCTATGTTAAGCAATACATTACGCTATGTCATTGAAGTACTCGAAGGTCTGTGATGATTTTCAAAAGCAGCAAAGTCCGGGCGTGTTTAATTATGAATCAAATAGTCCATGGTCCATGTCCCGTTGTTGCAGAAGCATAATCGCGATCCGCACTTTTGAGCTGCAGGTGTTTTATAACGCTAACAGTCAAATCCTACTAGTTAATCATACAAAATTAGCCTAAGAGGTAGCGGTGGGTACTGTTGACTAGCTGTATTTCCTCAAGCACAAATAGACCTTAAATAGTTTAGCACACATATCCGAAACAAACTTATGCACAGCAGCGCAGAGAAAGGGTATTATAAGAGTGTGTGAACAACTTTCAAATGACATCAACTAACAACTGAAATAAAATCGTATCAGTTCGATATCTCAAATTTTTTTAGAATTACAAATGAGCTGATACATGTAACGTTGTTTCTGAGATAAGTGAAATAAAATTGTATCAGTTCGATATCTGAAAAATCTAAAAATTACAAATGGACGGATGCATGCAACGTTGTTTCTGAGATAATGCTTAACTGTAGAGGGTGTCCTGAAGTAGTATCATGTAATACAGTTTCTCAAATGAAATTAGTTTTTTTTGTTTCGTTCCAAATACGTTCAAGACGGGTGCATGATACACGGTAAATGAAGAAATCCTATGTGTGAATTTTTTTTTTTTTTGCTTAAACATAATATTACCAAATAATGTTTCATTTGGTCAGGATCTCCAAAACTGAGGGCCGCCGTAAAATGTCAGAGGGCTGCAGCAATTATACGCTATTGTTAAGGTACTCTGTATCTGTAGATTCATTGGGTATGGGCCTCAGTGAAGTTGTGGAATGTTCTGCTCTGTATCGGTAGATTCATTGGGTATGGGCCTCAGTGAAGTTGTGGAATGTTCTGCTCTGTATCTGTAGATTCATTGAGTATGGGCCTCAGTCAAGTTGTGGAATGTTCTGCTCTGTATCTGTAGATTCATTGGGTATGGGCCTCAGTCAAGTTGTGGAATGTTCTGCTCTGTATCTGTAGATTCATTGGGTATGGGCCTCAGTCCAGTTGTGGAATGTTCTGCTCTGTATCTATAGATTCATTGGGTATGGGCCTCAGTCAAGTTGTGGAATGTTCTGAAGTGGCTTAATGCTGATAAATTTTGGGAGCCTCTACACAAAGTTACAGCGGACGCTAAAAAGTTAAGAACTGTTTTTAGGATTGAGAAAAAAACAAAACAATTGTACGTTTCTCAAATACATCATTTATTCACTAATACGGTTTTGCCATTAAAAGCATCACCAAGTACCGACTGTTTCAAGTATCAATTACATAAGAACTGTTTTGTTGTGTTACACCTGACGCTTAATATATTTGAAAATATTACATTTGATTGCGCTCAGTAAGAGAGGATATGTTGCCGTTCCCTAGTGCTAATGGTTAAATAAGTTACCAATCTTGCCGTTTCTTACAATCACTGCTCTCTACGTCTGACGTTCTTTCCAACAGAATTTATTTGCACCTAATGATTGAATAAGTCCTCTGTGTCTTATGCTTACTCGGTCATATTCTTATGCCTAGTATTTGATAAAATGCTTTCATTCTTTACATCTTTGGTCATTGAATCACGAAATACTAACGATGTTTACAATTAATGCTGCATACGTTAACGAATGGAATCCAACAGAAAAAAATGGAAATACTTCTCTTTAATTCGCTGTCCTATCGTTGGTATTTGTATATAAAGTAGACATATTGATTGACCAATCAATGAAGCATTCCAGTAGCTCATGTCAGTGTTTTGTTTCGTCTCAGTTCTAATTCGTACATGGCACGAGCTCACTTGATAACTGACAATTCGTGTGCAGAAGAACCGCGATAAATAGATCTTTTCACTTCTTCAAAATCCATCTTGCAATAATCGTCATCAAATCACTCGCTAAGCTTATGTTTTAAATCGCCTTTCTTTAAACTTTTTAAAAGCGAATATATTGTAATTTCTTCATTTCAATGTCACGTGTATATGATATATTGTTTTACTGGTACCCAATTCTAGAGTCAGTGATTTCAATAAATGTAGCAAAACATGTTTAAAACTCAAACTTTTATTACGTTGGATTTCATCAGTAAACTATATGCTATGAGAACATTAAAGATTATCAGTAATATTAGTCTAAGAAAGCCCATAAATAACATGTGATTAATGAAAGATAGAGGCCCACGAACATGTTAAAAAAATTAAAATATTTATTGAAGACCACACTTAACTCCAGCCAAGTCTTCCTTAGCTGCATTGAGTCTACACTCAATTCTAGAAAAACCTTCCTTATCGGTATTTAACTTTATAAGGAAGTTTATAAAGTTTACATTCACCTCTAGAAAAGCCTTCCTGAGAAGTATTGATGTTTAAATTCAACTCTAGGAAAACCATCCTTGAGAATATTAAAGTCTACATCAACTCTAGCTAAGCCTTCCTTAGCGATATTCGATTATATGCTCAACTCTAACCCCGCCTTCTTTAGTGGTATTGAAACCTATATTTAATTCTAACAAAACCTTCTATGGAGTACTGAAGTCTACACTTAATTCTAATCAAGCCTGCCATAGCGGTATTGAAGTCAACACCCTACACGCCTTCAACAGTGTTATTGGAACTTATATTTAACTCTAGAAAGCCTATTTCAGTTTTATTAGAACCCGCACTTAATTCTAGCAAAACTTTCTCTGTGCTATTAAAACATGCACTTAACTTTAGCAAGCATTCTACTTCATTTTTATAGAAATCTACACTTAACCATAGTCAAGTCTTTTCTAACGGCATTGAAGTCTACACTCGCGCCAAGCCTTTCTTAATAATATTATTGGAAACACTAATCGAACATTGTGTCGCACAAAAGTATTAAATAAAGACAACTCTAACGTTTATTAAAGTGTTTGTTTGTTTTTGAATTTTCGCGCAAACTACACGAGGGCTATCTGCACTAGCCGTCCCTAATTTAGCAGTGTAAGACTAGAGGGAAAGCAGCTAGTCATCACCACCCACCGCCAACTCTTGGGCTACTCTTTTACCAACGAATAGTGGGATTGACAATAACATTATAACGCCCCCACGGCTGAAAGGTCGAGCATGTTTGGTGGGACGGGGATTCGAACCTGCGACACTCAGATTGCAAGTCGAGCGCCTTATCCATCTGGCCATGCCGGGCCCTTATTAAAGTGATTATCTTGCTTAAACATTACCCACAATAAAGACTGTCTGAAACATTTCAAATGCAGTAAAGCTTAATAGCAATATAGTTATTTTGGAGAACGCGTGAACTTAGGGTGGACAAAAATAGTAATCTCACATATGTTTTTTTTATCCTTGAAAACCATAGTTTTCTCAGATTCTGTTACATCTGGAACCAATTAAAGTATTACATATAATTTGTAGTGCATACTGGAGAGATTTATACATTTTGATAAAAGTTTAAAAAAAACATAACCTTTACACTCCAGATAAACAAAAAGAATATATTTCTATTTAACCCAACGTTTCGCCTGATATTAACCTTGATGAAACCGCAAAGGTACAAGATGATGATGACATGTTATGTTAGACTTATATTAAAGTTTCTCTTCATTACCCATTGAAACCGTCTCCAAGCGTTAAAAGTAGATGAAGTCCATCGAATGAATAGTGTGGATCATAACACACAGATAGATGACGTTCAGAAGGTTTGTTTTTGTTTTTGAATTTATGCACAAAGCTACACAATGGGCTATCTGTGCTCTGCCCACCACTGGTATCGAAACCTAGTTTCTAGCGTTGTAAATCCGCAGACATACCGTTGTGCTACTGGGGGCGTTCAGAAGGTGAATATTACTGTAATTATAAACTGTCAATCCAAACATGTCCAGATTGTGAACAACACTCACTGTACTCATTACACATAAATACCATTATAACCATAACACATAAATATCAAATTCTCAAGAAATAAATATCCCTGTAATAATAATAATATGTTAAACCAGAGGATACTCATGATAAAAATGCCTTTTTAAACAAAGGGGAGCAGGATAATATATACATATAACAACAATGCATTTGCAACCATAATACAGAGGGCATAAAGGTGAGAAAAGCCTTTTAGTAATAATATATAAGAAGATGTTATCCAGAAAATAAATATTATAACACAAAGGCTACGGGATTTTACAAGGATGAATAGCCCTGTGTTTTATGTAATATCGATTAGTTTTCAATCGACAACCCCTTATTAGCGTAATACAGTTTCAATCGACAACCCCTTATTAGCGTAATACAGTTTCAATCGACAACCCCTTATTAGCGTAAGACAGTTGCCCTTTAGCAACTTCTATGTGTTTGGCTATCTCGTTACTATTGTTCTTCCTCGTCTGGCATAGCCAGATGGTTAGGGCACTTGACTCGCAATCTGAGGGTCGCGGGTTGGAGTCCCCGTCCTACTAAACATGCTCGCCCTTTCAGCCGTGGGGGCATTTTAATGTGACAAAAAATCCCACTATTCGTTGGTAAAAGAGTAACTCAAGAGTTGGCGTTGGGTGGTGATGACTAGCTGCCTTTCCTCTAGTCTTTCACTGCTAAATTAGGGACTGCTAGCGCAGATAGCCCTCGTGTAGCTTTGCGCGAAATCCAAAACAAACAAACAATTCCCATCTGGACTTCAGACAAATATAATAAAATAAATTAGATTATATTTTAAACGGCGTGTGTCCTCAAGTCTGACTAATCAATTTTTAATCCACTGTTAAATTTCAATGGTTTTTTTATGTGAAACCTAAGATTTCGTTCCTTTTATCTTCTTGTTCTTGTTTGCCAATCGAGGCTACGTCGGACAAGATAAATATAAGAACGATGTTGACTTGCTTCGACGAAGTGAAAAATATTTCAGAAAAGACAAAACTCCACGTCCTTTAAGATATCTAAGACAAAACATCCAAGTAAAAGCTTATCGTTTCGAGATCGGGGGTGCTATAGAAGAAAAACACTGATAAAAGATCAAAGGACGTCTACTTATACAACATCTAAACCCAACTATATCTACAAATCAATTTTTAAATATTTCAACTCGAAGAGAGTCGTGGTAAAATAGAAATATTTCAACAGTGCTATTTTATCCATCTTTTAAAGACTATTCTGAACCTTTCTCGTTCTTCTTCTTAATGTAATCTTATTGTTTGGTGTGTTTACTCAGCCACACTACACAATTATTGTACTGATGCGGTGAAGAGTTTATCAACACCTTTTGTCTGTTGACAACAGAGACATCTTGAAAATGTATTTATAAAATACTTCAGTAATTATTGTGCTTAGAAATATTAAATTCCAATTTATTTTGAATTCTGATTTTCGTCTTAAGTAAAATTTTAATTAAAATGACAAGTCCTGTTAATGGGACTTTAATACGAAATAAAATTAGGATAGAAAGAATATACTTGCCTGATGGATAGGTAACATGTTTTTATTAATTAAATTTAAACAGTAAAAGACGTATTGGTTTTGTTTATTTTTTATAGTGATGTTTTCAAGTAAGGTATACTTTCGCAGCTGTAAACCTTTACAAGAAAAAATATATACTTTAATTTAACAGTAAAATCTTGAATTACGTACAAGCAAACAAACACACAGAATACAAAAAAATTATGCATAAAAATAGATCCATCCATTCAACAACGAAATAAGACACATTTTCATATAAATTGATGAACAATTTCCCATTCGTTTGAACCTATGGACTATTTTAATGATTGTTTTTCTATACTTCTGAAATGCTTCAAAAATACTCAACCATCCTAAAAAAGAAGCCCGGCATGGCCTGGTGGTTAGGGCACTTGACTCGCAATCTGAGGGTCGCGGGTTCGAATCCCCGTCACACCAAACATGCTCGCCCTTTCAGCCGTGGGGGCGTCATAACGTGATGGTCAATCCCACTATTCGTTGATAAAAAGAGTAGCCCAAGAGTTGGCGGTGGGTGGTGATGACTAGCTGCCTTCCCTCTAGTCTTACACTGCTAAATTAGGGACGGCTAGCGCAGATAGCCCTCGTGTAGCTTTGCGCGAAATTTAAAACAAACAAACCCAAAAAGGATTATTTGATTAATATGTGTTATTACATTAGTTGATAGTATGAAATAACTGTTATAAAGTAACATAAAATGACTGCTACAATTATCAGACTCCACTTATCTCTCTCTCTATCTTTATATATATATATACATAAGATTTACATCTTCGTTTTTGTATAATAAATTAACTTATCTGTGATCATAAAGCAATTTTTTTTATTTCAAGAGCCTGACATATGGGCCCATGTTTTAATAATTGTCAATACTAATTTGTAACGAATTATTTTATATAATACTAACTTACTGCTCATGTACTGATTTATCTATGACAATGTTAATAAAAGTAAAACTAAGCTTTGTAGTTAAATGAAGAAGCTTAATATCACAAACAATTCACGAAGAAGAGATATATAACTATAATGCTTTACGAAGCTTTATCTTTCTACCCAGAAATGTAGTAGTAACACCTTATAACTTATAACTACATTCCACAAACTACAGACTTATTACGCAGCTTCAGACTGTTCGTCTCGAAAATTTAATATTGATCCACGTTGTCTCCTCGAGAAGCTGGATATAAATATTACTAGAAAGCCATATCATAGCTTGGACATTATGTTAAAATATAGTGCTGGGTATTTAAATAATATTATGTTATATCCTCAAACATTTATCGTGTTGTTTAATGTACATGAGTGTAATTTTCTTTTTATGCTTAATGCTAGTGATGTTACGTTTGTTAATATTTTGAAAAATTTAACGTTGGAATTCAACAACATGTTGGATGATAAAATATTTATAATGTAAGCGCGTGACACACTTCCAGTAGAATTTTGTTTCTGGTAAAGCACAAAGCTACACAACTGGTTATTCATGCTCTGCCCACCGCGAGTATCGAAACTCGATTTTTAGTGTTACAAGCCAAGCCCACTAACTCGCCGATGAGCCACCTCTGGACGAGTTGTAGAACTGGTGATAAAAGTGGAGAATGATACTTTACCACACAAAATAAAAATACCAAACTGTTATTTCTACTTCAAAAGAAACTTGAAATGTCCCTCCAAATACAAACATGTATATTACATAAGTAAGGAATCTAGTTTAAAAAAGTATAATTGGATGAATTTTCTTTAAAAGTCAAACTATATTCTGAATCACACAAATAGAAGATATACATCTACTATATTTTTAGGATATTTGATATCAATATCTGTGAATGTATATGTAGTATTTTTGGAGTTACACTGTTGACTCGTGGTCCGGAGTGGCCTAGTGGTTACCGTGTCCAGTCTGTGAATCCGAGGAATCATGGTTCCTGTTCCGTTGCCACAAAAACACGCTTCGCATTTTGTGGTCGTAGCTGAGCAGTAGAAGTGGCAGTCAAATTCAGCTATTCGATCACACTAGAATAGCCAAACATTTGGTGGTGAGTACTGTTGACTAGGTTCCTGCCCTTTAGTTTATCAGTCTAAAATGATGGACGGCTATGTAACTTTGTGTAACTTTGCGCGAAATGTTTCGAAAGAACCAAACTGTTGGAATAATAACTATGAATCTGAATATTTCCCAAAGAAGTTGATAAAAACATGACAAACTTAAACTAGTTTCAAGTATGGAAAAATGTAAATTTTAAAGCATTCGATACCAAAGGTAAATATGCTTCCAAAATAACACCGAAAATATCATAATTTATAAATATATTCGGCATTTTATTTTTAGTTACATGTTCAGTATCCACAAACAAACTTCACGTTTATAAGAAGTTTTATGCTGTTTTATCAAATTACAGCTATCCATATATATACATTCATTTTCTTTTTGTGCTAATTATGTTTTTTTCTTTTTAATAATTTAATATAAAATGGAATATAAGACAAAATGCACAACTCATATCTCTAAACGGATTTAATTGTTGTGACAAAAATTGAGGATCAAATGAATGGAAAATGTTAGAACATCATTAGAACATTAACGAAACCAACGGAAATGAACTATTCATCAATAAACAAAGAACTACTTTGAATTTTATACATAATCTGAGTCTTAAATACACTACTGTGACTTGCGTGACGGATTTATTATTCTATGTTAATTTTAATATCGATGTCTGTTTAAATTAATTTATATTTAGAAATGTACATAAATTATACTGTTAAATATGTATTGCGAAACCTTTGCCTATTCTCTAAAGTTGTAGAAGATTCTCGAGTGTAAGAATCAACAATATATGTATGTATGTAAACGCTAATGTAGCTTGTATTGTTACGTAATCTGAATTTTCGAGAAACTCTCCACACGCCTATAAATATGACCAACGCGATGCGCCAAAAAAGGTACTTATGTCTGATGTGAATCCACTGAAGTTGAATAATTTGTAATGTTCGAAATTTATAAATGTTCCTGGTCAAATATCTGAAGTGTCCCGATTGATAAGCGTTATAACAATCACAGTTATAGCTTCCGAAGTTTATAGCACACCAATTACAGCAACCCAATAATAGATACTTTCACTGGCTGCCTTCCTTCTCGTCTACCACTTCAAAATTAGAGATGCCTTGAGTAGATAGTCCACGAGTAGCATTACGCGATAGTCAAGAAACAAACAAAACAGTGGCGTAGCCAGGTTTTCCACTTAGGAAGGGGGGGGGGGCAGAAAATTTTAAATGGGTGCTGATAAGTTAAAAAGCTGAAATTGATGTAGATTTTTAATAAAATGGTCATTAAATCAAATCAAAGGTAATACTGTTTATAGCTGTGTTATTTTTTATGAAATGATACAAAACGAGTTTATTATATATAAAAGCTGAAAAATAATATGTTATCAATATGCCTATAATTTTCAGGGGGGCCGGGCTCCCTTGGCTACGCCTCTGAAACAAAATCGATATATCCTTTCAGACACTATGATTTAGTCTCTATCAAATGTTAGTTTTCTACAAATGTTTAGTATCGTCTTCCTATAGTTACCTATACACATTAACAAGTACTTTTATGTATAGCAATGTGATCTATCAGATCATAGTATTGTACAAATGTTTCAGCACTGCATTACTACCATCTAGCGGCGTTAGAAGACACGTTAGAGAATTATGGTTCTGAAATATATATATATATATATAATTTTGATCTCCGTTGTTTATAGCCTTATATAAGCTCGTTAAACAACTTAATATACTACTGTCTAGTATAATTTATTAAGGTAACTTCGTATTACCAACTGGTTTTCACTTTGTAGTTGTCATGTAGAACCTGTCTTTTGTTAGACATATTAATAAATGTATTATAAGATTGCTGTACAAATTAGCTTTATTCACATGTTGACATTTGTATATATAAACAAGCTATATTTAGACATGTTTGTTTGTTTTTTTATCAAAAAAAAGGAAAGATATAATTTCTTGAGTTTGACTCACCAATGTTATCACGGAAATCTACCAGTAACCGTTTTGGTTTTGTTTTTTTCTTCTTTAGATTCTTTTAGACAAAACCAGAATCTGTCTTCTTAAATGGTAATCTGATCACCACCCGGTAGAAATGATCATACATTGTTATTTTATTTTGAGCGTGATTCTGTTCTGACTGGAGGGTTGCAGCTTAATATTCGTTGATTTTATAATTTTCGAATAAAACTACATGAGAGCTATCTACGCATAGCTGTACATAATTTTGTACTGATAGACCAGAGAAAACGCAGCTAACTAACTCCATTAACCGCCAACCAAAGTTTTTCGGCAACGGGATGTAAACCATGAACTCTTGGATACACAGTCCGAGCAAGCTAACCACTAGAATAAGTTCAGCCCACTCAGGAAATAATGTTATTAGAAACCTTTCGTGTATTTATTTTTTAATTCAACCTGAGCTACATATTTATTTCATAAGTGTCCCAAACATGAGTTGTAACAATATCCAGTATCATTTCTAGTTATCAGTGGGAATTCAATAAAGTATAGGTGTACAAACTAAAGAACAGTTGTGTAATAATCTAGTTTGTTTTTATTATTATTGTTTTCTCCGTTAGGAGTCGAAGCCAAGACCTCCCACACGCCGGGCTAGGGTCTACCAACTGAGATAAAGGGTTAACCCACTAGTGCTTGCTGGTAAAACACAAAGGCGCTTTTTAACAACTCAAGTTACCACATTAGTACTTACTGCATTGCACAGAGCTTTACGTACTATTTCAGAACTGAGCTGTTTTGATTGACTTATTAACTCTATCCTGTTAGTGAGCCATGATGATTATTTGTTCAAGTTTAACTTGTACACTTCCTAAGCCGCTCTATGTTCTGTGTACAAAAATGGAATAAGATTTTGCAAATTAAAGAACGTATTCAAGCGTTTGAAAGATATTTTAAGTGTTTGACGTTCATTGGTGTCGATTTCATCAATATACGTGGCTATTTTGTGCACAAGTTCGGGGAATTTCGTTGAATAATCTTAACGTGTAAAGTTTTGGGCTTAGTAGGCTATTTAGGCAAGGCGTGGATAGTGGTTAGCGGATTGAAAGGTCTAAGATTCGACACGTGACAACGCTGAATGCAATCTGCACATTCAGATTTAGACGCATTATAAAATTGACGGACAATCCCATTGATTCTATGGATCTCTTACCTGGCTATTTAGCCCACGTTCGCTCAGTTTCATTCCGATTTAAGATTTTTATTTCAGTTTATTTTTGTATGTGAATTATATAATGTCCCCCAATGAGTCAGTGGTAAATTTATGAAGTTTCAACGTAAAAATCTGGGGCTCGATCTCTCGTGGTGTATACAGCACAGATAGCCTATTATGTAGCTTTGTGCTAAAAAACAAACGAAATGAAAACTTATTTAATGAGAATCCCTCTGGTGATAAATAAACCAGCAATACTCACATTAGAGCAACATTGTATAGTGTATTCAGAAACAATTACTACCTAATCATAACAGATATATATTTCATTTTTAGCAAACATTAAATATAATGCAATTGTTACAATTATTCACTTTGCTTATGTTTTACACAGCGCAGGCCCTTGGGGCGCCCACCCCTAAGAAACGCCAAAATCAACATTGCAATTAGCAGTTCTTGTCAGTGTGGCGTAGGCACGAATACAAAGTTCACACAAGCCACAATTTTGCTTAGGGCCCTCTCTGACTTTACACACCGCTTTGCGAAACCTTAACGTGGAACGTAACGTTCCAGAACTTCTATATTGCTGTTTGGAGTGATCTCCTTGAAACTTAGTCAAAGAATCATTATCAAACTAAAGAATTTAATACAGAAATCATGTAGCTATAGCTACCACTTGAGCAAAGAAACCAGTTAGAAGAAATCTTCATTAAAGTAACATAAGCCGGGCGTCTATTGAAACACGATATCTCTCTCTTATTTCAAGATACAGAACAGCCTCTTCCAGGTAATCTGGCCGAAAGTCCTTCTGAGAAGCAATAGAGAAATTGATAGAACGCATAGTATGTCCGGGAAAGAATATGGATAGAAAAGAACAAAAACGAGCATGCTATAATAGATGTCACCAGAAATCAATATTTTTTATGTACAATAATATCAAACTTTATCAAGACATATTAATACTGATAGAACATCCTGGAAAGAAATGGGAAACTAGATATCGCTAGAAAGGAACGAGAATTTGAATAAGTAAAAGCAGGAATCAGTATTTTTTTATGTACAATATCAGACTATGTCAGGGTGTAATAATACTGATAAAACACCCGTAAAAGAAACGAGGAAGTAGATATAGATAGATAAGAACAAAAACGAGCGTGTTATATAAACAGGAATCAGTTTGATATACAAATAATATCAGTCTGTGTCAAAATATATTAATAGTGATAGAACAACCAGGAAATAGATATGTACGTGTAAATAGACAAGAATAACAACGATCATGTGAACAGACATTAATAAAAATCCATATCTAAGTTGCCTTTTTTTTAGCATCTTAAACAGCTTGTCTGCTGAATAATCCAGAATAATAAATTAGTAGCATCGTCGCTTCATATTCTTCAAATCTATATAAAGCTGATATGTGTTCTTGTTTGTACCCTAACTCATCCGAGCCTATTGGACCAATCTCAACCAAAATTTGTATGTAAACACTATGAATTATGGGGACCAAAATTGAACTTAATTCTATTTGTATTTTGTAAAGCCTGTTGGTTAATTACTCTTAGCCTATTGAGTCAATTTCAATCTTGGCATGTTGACGCTTTAGACAATGTTGAATATTGTAAAGGGATTCTATGTCAAAATATGAAAGTTGCTGGATTGTTTCTCAAACAACCATGTTTTTCTCATGGTCAGTGAGATGTAGGATATTTAAGGGTGGGATCACCTCAAAATATTTTATTTGGTGGTATATGGAAAACAAACTGCAAATGTTGTTTATGAAGAAGCTTCGTTATAATTTTCAAATTTTGAGATAAAGTCTATGTTCAAGTTATTACTTTCAAATATATGATTGCTGTTAAATTAACATTGTTTTAATTAAATTTAAACATTCCTCGTCAGTTGACGGGTATTTCAGCTTGTGTTGTATAAATGTAAGTTCACTACGGTGAGTAACAGACAACTAAGAATGCCACGCATACAACAAACAGTATACCATTATTAGAAGCCTAGTCTTTTTCTTTCTTTTTTTATCTTGTCTAGAGTTACTGATAGGGCGTGGAATTCTCCGAAACTTTTATAACTCAGTGGCAAGTGGTGAATAGAAAATTGGAATTATTGATTTTCGTTATCATAGTTTTCCTAAATTTGTCTATAGGTCTTGCCCAGAAATTACATTTTCTCACCTCTTCCATGCATCTCACTTCGCCATACGCATTAAGCTAGTCTTAATTGAAATGGTAATTTATTAAGCTCTTTTAAGTCTACTTTTTTAACTCCCAGCTCCAGTATTTCATGTTGAAAGCACTCTTTCAGTTCACTAAGTGTGGTTCGTGCGCACTCACAAAATTAAAAAATGTTCAGCTCAACCACGAAACATATCTAACTTAACAGGGAGCTAGTTTACACGCCGATTACAGATTGTGTTTCCACCGATGACGTTAGGTAATGTTTTCGTAAAAATATCTAACTTAACAGGGAGCTAGTTTACACGCCGATTACAGATTGTGTTTCCACCGATGACGTTAGGTAATGTTTTCGTAAAAATAAGTACTGAGATGTAAACAATTATTTCTACCAATACTATAAAAGTTGAGGTGGGAAATCAATTAAATATTCCAAATATTGTTTAGTAACTGGAGAAATGTGAAAAGTTAAAATAACCTTTCAGGCATTAAGGGTTAAAAATAGATTTCAACTCTTTATAACTATCATGATGTAAAAATAAAAATATCAACCAGCATTTGTGAGGATGACATAAATATTTTTTTATGTTACTTAGGTCTAGTCAGTGAAAAATAAGTTATTCTGTTGAATTTAGTGATTAATGAACAAACAATAAATAAAAATCAGTATGTTCCATAAAACGCTAGAATCCTGGTTTCGATACCCGTGGTGAGCAGAGCACAGATTGCCAATTGTGTAGCTTTGTGCTTAATTACAAACAAACAAATGTTCCATAAACTTTCGTTAAATAACAATAGATGGCACCACCGCAAATATTTTGTTGTCTTTATATATGTGTGAAGTATAAGTAAAAAAATATGTTAATTTAAAGGTTCACTAATATAATTTCAAAAATTTAGGTCTCGAAGTAGATTTAAACGTTTAGCAAGAAACCTGATAACTAGTTCAATCAGACAACTAATTACAATGTGCAAAAAACATTGTCAAAATTTTAAGTTACTAATATATTTTCTAGAGAAAGCTAAGCGAGAAAAAGTAACATTATTGGCGAATACTCTTATTTTTCTTTCTAGATTTAAAAATTTGCGAAAAAGGTGTTTAAGAATGAAGTGTTTATTTTTATACATGTTATAAAAGATAAAAATATGCTATAAATTATATTAAATTCAATACATGGTCTGGTGGTTAGGGCCCTTAGCTTGAAATCTGCGGATCACGGGATCGATTCGTGTTACTTTTCAGTCCCATTATTCGTTATTCTAGAGTAGTCCAAGAATTGGCGGCAAGTGGTTCCAAGGTTGACTGAAAACAACTGTCTTTATATCTAAACAATTACTATTGTAATACATGCTTTGTATTCTATTATCTTGAAAGATGAAATAAACAGTTTGTAACGATGTTTAACAAGTTACGAAAAATAATCATTATGATTTTTTGTGATGCCTAAAGTATTTTCCCATTCACAAAAGGCAGACCTTTTTATGTATATTGTGTAATTCGAAAGCTTGGAGATTTTGAACTTGTTCTGTTATCTAATACTTTCTATTGTCAATAAGCAACTACCTGATTGATTAGAACTTTGATAAAAGTATGTATCCAAAAATTACTGATAAATTTATAATTCAAAATGAAAATGTACATGCAAAATTCATTCCCAATTCCTCTAGCTTTTGATTATAACTGTATAACAAATATATGCATCTACAGCATGAGAAAATTTGAAAATACAGAGAAATGGTTAAAATTTATATGAAAAAAAATATTGTGGTTAACTATGCAATAAATGACTTTCATCCAGATCTTGTTGAAGATCATTTGGCCAAAATGTTGACCACAATTATTTTTACATTGCAGTATTTTCAATAATTTATTTGTATTTTAAAAAAGAACATTAATGAAAAAAAAAACAACTGAAAAACAGCAAAAATGAAGTATTAGGCTTGAGTATTATAATTAAATGAGTTACTGGATTTTCAAGTGCAAAATTCAACAGAGTGTTTTATTGGATTACACATGTATCACTGCAACCAAACCATAATGTTACAGCATACCAGAAATTAAAATATGACAAATCTTATCATACAATGATTGAATTACCCGTGAATATTATCACCCGAGATTATCTAAGTTTACCATAAATTTAAGAAACATTTTATATTGTACACACGTTTTATAAAAACAAAATCTGAATAGAAATAAATATGTTCTATAATTAGGCATGATTATCTTACTATCTACATGCAAATTTTAACTTTTTCATAAGTACAAGTTAGAATAATAAAAGCTGGTTTAAACAGACTGTATGCAGTTATTTCATATTATCTTTAAACTTTAAAATCCTGATGCAATAATATAATACTATTTTTATGTTATTCATTTCTAAGAGCCTTATTACATAGAAAAGTGTGTGCTTTCTAAACTATTAATTTCTTTCAAAAAGAATGAGCAACATTTCCATATCTTCTAGCTCTGAAGGTATTTAAGAAAAAAGGCATTCCAAACTTCACTACGGCTAATCAACATTTAAACCACACAGATGGTGTAAAACACTTGGTTACTGCTCTAAATAATGCTAAGTTTACAATCTCAGTCTAAGGTCATTTCTGACTGTAATAATTAACTTTTACATATGGGGGGTTCAACTTCTCTCCACCAACTGTTAGGGAACAAATATTTTTGGATTTCAATCTCTTCTCGTGGTACAGGGAGCTTCATCTTCATGAAGTTGTGTGTAGGAAGAGGAAGAGACACCAGATGTGGTGGAAAACAGTGTAGAGCTTCACAAGAATCCGGTGGCAAAAGTCGGTTCTTCCACCCGACTCTACGAATCTGATGAGTTATAGAATCTTCTTCGAACACAATAAGCAAAGCTTCACAACTATTATCATCAACATTTGTTACGTGATAAACCCCATTACCACTGTCATAACTCAAAATCAAGCCATGCTGTTTAAAAGACTTGATGAAATAAGCTTCTTCTATTTTTAGGACTTCTTCATTCAGAAGACAAAGTTCTAGCTTGCTTTGCCATGGCATGGGACCATTATATTTTAATGCACCCCAAAGACTGGTATAACAAAGAAAATTAGTAAGCTTTAAAATATTTAAAACTTCAATGACTTTTTTTGTCAAGTCTTGCAACTTTGCCTGAACACCTTCAGATACTGTACAGTCTTCTTCTTTATAAGATTTCTGTGTTGAATAAATGATGAAGAGCACGATTATCGTAATTAATAATAGAAATCCAACTCGTTTTCGTCTCATCTTCAACAAATTCATTTTTTTATACTTGTGTGGTGGCTCACAAGGTGTAAATTCAGACAAGAAACGAATAACATGCAGGAAATACAACAAACCCAATATTCTCTGGTCTCATCTTCAAAAAATAATTTTTGTGTTTAGATGACAACTTCAATCCTGCAGAGAAAACAGCAAAATATCAAAATCTCAAAAGTTATCTCTAAGCTCTTGATGTTAAGATTATTATGACTTAAAGTTGCATATGAATACTGGTTGATTTATAGTTTTGCCAATGAGAAAGTTATTTCTTTGCAACAAGGTTTATTAAATGTACAGGACACTTTTTAAACAATCAGAGAAAGACATGCAGTAAAGTATGTGTTGTCTAAAGATTATTCCACCTTACCAATTTTGGCCTAAACAAAAATGTTTGTCAAGAAAACACACACCCCACTGTGGTACCGAAATTAAAGTCAACAACAAACCATGTTTGGTAGCAGGTGCCTTCCCTAGTCAACAGTAAAACATTAGTGACAGATAATGTTAGTAACATTACCATAACAAGGACTGGGTGGGCAAATCTGGTGACAATATTTCGATTACTTAGATAGTTAGAATAATCAAAACTAGTAATAATGTGAAACCGTAATTTCAATTATTTGACTATTATACATGATAGTAATTGACATAATAGCTACTTATAGATTATTAATTGTGTCAATTAAATAATCAAACTTTAACATCCTAAAAGGAAACTGAAGCCTTTCAATACAGTTAGGGAAAGTCTGTGAGGAAAGGTCTGTTGAGCAATATTTAGGAAGAAAAAACAGTTACTGGTCTTGCATACCTGGACACGCTAAACAATATTTTATTTCAGCATTTAGAAGTTGATTGTGTTATTATTTGATTTTTCTTAGAGCAAGACACAGTATCACTCTACTGTTGGCTGTGGAGACACATTTGGTCTAAACAGCTACAATTGCCAATCTGAAGGATCATATCAGGGAAGCAACTATTGAAATTCCAGAATGTATGTCTAGTGAAATGTGAAGACACTTGCAACTGTACATCAAGACTTACAGAGGTCATATCCATGTGTTGTATAAGTCTTCAGGGTACACAGACCAACATACATTTTACCATATTCCTGTCATTTTTCATTTTAGAGTTATTATATTTTAAAATGTATACATCCATTTGTATTTTGTAAACACATTATCATTAGCTTAAATAAATAATCATAAAGAACTATAAAGCCAAGATGTTCTCTTAAACTTATAAATCATGACCAACAGTTAGAGAAATGTCAAACAGTTGTCAGTATAAACTTAACAATAACTAGAAGCAACAAGTAGTTTATCGCAAAAAACTAAAAATCATTCCAGGTAGAATCTTTCTTTCTGAATAACACAAAATGAATATTATTGTACACTTAAAGAAAACATTACATTCTATTATTTCAATTTGATTGTTTATTGCTGTAAAGTTTTGTTTCAGAAAAACATTTTTTGTTGAGACTATGAGACTGTGTGTTCTTAAGCCTCTCCAAGTCCACAAATCTGAGGCTATAAATTAAAAACTAAATTAAATTAAAATTAAACTAAATTAGATTAAACTATTCTACAATGTCAGCCTGACAGCAACTCATTCAATAACCCTATCACAGTGTTAGGAAAATAAACCTATCCTATTTGGAGCCTAGCCTGTCTTTTTCTAAACCTTAAATCTGTGTCTTCTCATCCTATTGTCTTCAACATACAGCATAAGGAAATCAGAAGCTTTTATTCCATCAATCTTAAAGCTTCAAATGTTCAATAAGATCACCTTTTATCTATATTTTCAAAAAGTAAATAAGTTAACAAATCTTAACTTATCCCTGCAAGATAAAACCTGGAATTCTTCTAGTACTAGTTGTAGCCCTCCTATGAATCTTTATCAATAAATAAATATCCTGTCTTAGATAAGGAAACCAAAACTGTACATAGTATTCCAAGTGAGGCCTAACTAATGATTTGTATAAATACATTCAACATTCTATTAACTTTTCTACTATCAACAGAGCACTGCTTCAATGACTGGAGTGACTTTTGTATATAATGTAACATCATGATACATGCGATATATTTGAATGGAACAAAGTATAAAACTTTTAATAGCTATTGTAATAGAAATAAATGAGTGAATAAATCAGTTGAATGAGGAATTGTGAAATACATCTATTTATGGTTGTTACAAATATCATTAAAATATTTAACCTTATTCATAAAAACCTAATCTGTTGATATTATAACATGAAAAATCCACGAGTACATTCATACATCAAGTTAACAAGTTGTCAAACTTCTCATTAAAGAGTAAATTTCAACTCATTTTTTGTATTGTAACACACTAGAACTTAGTAGAAGCATAATTTAAAAATTAGTGAGGTAGGTATAGGACCAACACATAACACTGAAAATGAACTATTATTTTAAAATTTTAATTATGTTTGTTTATAAATATAACTAAGTTTGAATTGGAATTCAAATTGCCAGAATCATTATTTATTTACATTCAGCTTAGATACGATGATAGTACAAGTTCCTATTAAAATATAAACAAGATTTGAAGACACTTGGATAGCGATCAGTTAGAATAAAGTTCTGAAATATAGATTTTGATAATAAAAATAATATGCAAGCCCTAACTAAATTAAAGATCAATGTGGACTACAGACTGCTAGTACTAGTAGTAGTAGTGTAAAAATAAATAACAACCAGTACATCTTCTTGCAAATACAATTATAAAAATACAAGTTGATTTAGGCTACAAACGTACAAAAAATTGAAAAATACAACAGTTATCATATTCTTAGTCACTTTGTGTAACAATTAGACCTTGAAATTTTACTTCTTTCGTTTACATGATAGTGATATATTAGATCTAAGATATACTCACCTCAGGTAGTCGGCAGCTAACAATTTTATATTCAGTATCTACCACTACTACGTAACAGTAACACTATGAATAATATAGTATACACCATGTTGGAAAGAGGCGCACTCATATTCATAGTGTACGTTAGTTACTCCGCCCAATGCGACAGGAAAAAACAACAGAAACATAAAACTACAAATTTCTATATTGTTTAAAATACATCCAATTCATAACCTTTCAGTATATTTTCTCATTAAAAAGTATAGTTCACCTAACCTTTTAGATTCCTTTCCAGTTACTGATACTACGTTCTTCAGCTGAAGTTTTACTTTGTTGATTTACACAGCGACATATTATGAAAAATCTGAAAGCATAACTTTGGAGTAGGTATATTTTAAGTTTTTAATGTGCAATATACCCAGGTACATTAATTCCTATCAGAGATACTCTCTGTGGCTCAGTGGTAAATCTGGGGGTTTATAATGCTAAAAATCGGTTTCGATACATGAGGAGGGCATAGCACAGATAACCCATTGCGTACAAAACAGATAGGTAAGATGTAGCAAACGTTCTAATTAGAGCTTCATTTTAAAATGTATTGTTACGTATCTGCTTGTTTGTTAATTTCCCGTAGAATTTTTTTCCGAGAAACTTCAGCGATACAAGTCCTTCATTTGCCGACATTACTAGCATCACAATCCATTATGTACGACAGTGAGAGATTTGGAAGCTTTAAATGTGGAGCTGAGGCCAATTTTTCTTTCAATGTCTTAAAAGCATGCTGGCAAAAAGCTGTCCATTCGAACTTCTGACCCTTTTTTGTTAAATCATGTAGTAGAGCAGCTATAGTTGCAAAGTCCTTCAC